>NC_056727.1:1184093274-1184098274 GCF_019279795.1 Protopterus annectens
TTCTCAGAGGCGATCTCTGTCTAACATACAGAGCCATGTCCAACCCAGAACTGTTGAACATGCTCCATTTTAGCAAAACCAAGTCCACTTGAGCTACACGCTCTATGGATATAAACCTCAGCACAACAATGAATAGAACATGCTGGAGGGATAGATTCCCTTCGCAAAGACTTCCCTTGCTATGGAACAAGGTCCCGATCTACATAAGACAGAGCACCTCACTATGACTCTTCAAGAGGAACCTTGACGAGTGGATGGGTAATAGAAAGTTCACACCAGGGATCATGCCAACAGCTCTGCTAGATAGGGGCCAAGGGTACTAGCTGCTAGATCAAGGGCCTAGGGAACTAACCAAAGGGGCGGTGAATACCGCACAACATGGCTGGGCTAATATATGCCTTCGGGCAGATAGCCCAGTACCTACTTATGAACCTATATATATATATATATAGTTTTATATTATTAGCTTTCAGTGAAATGAGATTCATAAATAAAAAAGCTAAGTAGATGGGGGGCTGTGCCTCCCACCTCACCCCAACTATATATACTATCTCCAGAATTGCACTACAGTGGGGAAAAGGGCATATATGTTTTATTTGCTCAGCAGTACTTACATTCAATTAAAAGTGATTTAGTGAAATGGGTGTTCAGTGATTTGAGCTTTCAGCGATTTTTTGAGGCTGAATTGAAATTCAGTGAAATGAGTTTTCAGTGAATCATAGTACAGCTATATATATATATATATATATATATATATATATATATATATATATATATATGTTGTAAAAAAGAGTAAAATCCCACGATTGGAGGAACTCCCTGGTCAGCCTCAGTAAGAAGCTGAGATCCCTCATAAAATCCTCCAAAGCTAGTTATGAAAACAAAATTGCCACTGATTCCAAAGACAACCACAAAGCATTGTATAGCTATGTCAAGAATCTCAATGGCAACATTCAGATCTGCTCTGTGTTACAGCACAATGACACTAAATATACAGAACCAACTGATATTGCCAACATCCTGGCAGATAGGTTCAGTGCTAACTTTACCCCCCTCTCACCCCCTAAAGGGCCCATCTTTATACCGAAAGAATGCAAAGTTCCTGTAATCACGGCTACACAGGTAAAAACCTCACTCTCCAAAGCCAAGAACACAGCATCCATGGGACATGACAACATCCCAGGCTGCCTTCTACATGAACTACAGAATGAACTGGCACCCCACCTAAGTACCATGGTCAGTCATAGCCTCACCTCAGGCTTTGTACCCATTGAATGGCGCACCGCAACAGTTATCCCACTCCACAAGGGGGGGGGGCACAACAGACCCTGGGAACTAATGCCCCATTAGCCTGATGAGCCTGGTCTGCAAGGCCATGGAGCTTATCATCATGGAACTCATAAACAAAGACATTGGCGATCTTCAAACTCTGGAGCCCACACAGTCTGGGTTTGTAAATGGCAGATCATGTCTTCTAAACCTGATAGACTTCTTTGAAGTAGTCACCAAAGCCATAGATGAGGGTAAGGTGGTTCACACAGCTTATCTAGATCTCGCCATGGTGTTCGACACCATCCCCCACTCTGGAATTATAGATAAACTCACTAAACTAGGTATAAATCCCTATGTCACAAGATGCGTTGCCAACTGGCTTACTGATAGTACCCACACTGTGAAAGTAGCAGACTCCAAGTCCTACTTCAGACCAGTGACAAGTGGAGTACCACAGGGTTCAGTCCTGGGTCCTCTCCTGTTTGGTATCTACTTCTCTGAAGTACAGACTAACACAGAAGGTCTTTGGCTAACTAAATTTGCAGATGACTGCAAATTAGGAGCCATAATCAAAATTCCTAATGATGTGGACATCCTACAAAAGGGCCTCACTGAGACAGATGCCTGGTGTCAAAGACATGGTCTCATGCTCAATGCCAAAAAGTGCATTGTCATCCAATTTGGTAAAAACTCTGTACCCATGAACTACCACATAGGCGGTAGTACACCGAAAGTGTGAAAAGAGACCTTGGGACACAGGTGGACAGTAGTCTATCCTTTGATAATCACATTGCCACAGTGGTCAGGAAATCCTTCTACATGGCACACCTCATCACAAAAGTTTTCTCATCCAGAAAAAAAAGAGGTCATTGTTCCCCTCTACTCATCACTCATTAGACGCATTATACAGTACAACTCCCCTTTTGGTATGTACCTCACAAGACATCTACAATAATTGCAAAGGCTGCAAAAATACCTCACAAAGAGGATTACTGGCTCAAACAGATGCCTTACGCACACCGTCTCCAAAAACTCCAGCTTTACTCTGTCGCATAGCGCGTACTCAGAGGTGATCTCTGCCTAACATACAAAGCTATGTCAAACCCAGGGCTGTTGGACATGCTCCACTTAAAAAAATCCCAATCCCTCCGAGCTACACACTCTAGGGACCTAAATCTTGTCACCACAATAAACAGAACATGCTGGAGGGATAGATTCTTGTCCCAGAGACTTCCCATACTCTGGAACAGACTACCTATCTATGTCAAACAGAGCTCTTCATTAGCACTCTTCAAGAAAAATCTTGATGATTGGATGGGTAATAAGAAATTTACCCCAGGGATCATTTCTGTGGTTCTGCTTGACAGGGGCACAGGAAAATAATTTTCTTGGGTGGCGAAAGCCAGGGTACCTTTTTGGCTAGGCTTGTATAGGCCCTAGGGCCAATAGCTTAGTACCAACCTATGAACCTATAAACATATATATATATATACATTTTTTTTTTTTTTTTTTTTTTTTTTTTGTGTGTATGGATCCCTTCAGAATCTTGAAATCCTAAGACCACGAAATTCATATTATTATTATTATTTTACATTTGTTGACCGGGCTAGTTTAGTTGGATATATGTCCATTTTCAGTAGAGGCCTGGGGAGAAAAGCTCCAAGCATTAGCAGTGACAGAGATTACAATAATATAGTAATAGTCAAATGAATTACAGCACATTGTTACATTCAGGTTCAGATAAACTTGTACAGAGTCCTTTAGTAGGTTAAAGCTAAATTCAAATACAGAGAGCAATCATTTGAGGGATAGCAATCAAAAGAACAAAATTTTGAATTGTAAACCATTTTTATCAATTTTTTTTTTTAAGTAGTAAGAAGGTAATCAATATTACAGATATGTGACATAGAACAGTGGAGTAGAGAAGTGTAGAGAAAGCAAGAAGGGAAAAGAGATATCAGTCAGGGTTAGAGCAAGGACAAACCCAGTGAGTTTTAAGATATTCTTTAAGATGCTTTTTAAAAAGATGAGTGGAAGCAAGAGAGGAAGGTTCACTAGAAAGCTGGTTCCAGCTTTTTCCTACTGTTTGGTGAAAAGTGAGTCCCCAGCTTTGTTGTTAGATTTAGTAGTGGAAACTAGAATCTTGTTAGCTGGCATAGTGTTGCAAGATTTTTGTAGGGGGTAATCAGATTAGTAAGGATTGGGGTATTATTAGGGTGATAAAGGATCTTTTGGGTGATAACAAGTTGTTGACACAGTAGTAGGTTCTGCAGTTCTAACCATCCCAGTTGTTTGAGGTTGTGGCAGTGGTGAGTTCTAAAGGGGGTGCCAGTGGCAAATCTGGCTATGTTATTGTAACTGGTTGAAAGTTTGGTAAGGTTGTTTCTAGATAGATTGGTATATATTGCAGAAGCATAGAGCAGGGTAGAGATCAGGTGTGTCTGGGCAATAGTGATTCTGGCAGAAGGAGTAAGGAAGGGTTTGATTCTGTAAAGGGGGCCTAGTTTTTTGTTGACAGACTTTACTGTAGAATTAATATGGTCATCAAAGCTAAGGTTGTTATCAATTGTTTCTCCTAGTAGACGGGTAGTAGTGTCAGGGGATATGTTAGTTCCATTGTTAGAGGTTACTGTGAAGTGTAGCTGAGGTGACTTATGAGTAGAAGCAAAGAGTAATAATTTTGTTTTTTGGGGGGGGTGGTTCAGAAGGAGGCAGTGTTGCATGAACCAATTTTCAACACTGTTAAATACTGTTTGGGTGAGGGACTGGAGAGAGGTTATGGACTTGGCTGAACAAATTAAAGCTGAGTCATCTGCATATTGTATGCAGGTGGCTTGAGGAATTTTGGTATGTAGATCATTAATAAACAATGAAAAGAGAAGAGGTCCTAAAATAGAGTCTTGTGGTGCTCCAATGTTCACAGGGAGGGAAGTAGAATGATTATTATCCCAAAGTACTGCTTGCTGTCTGTTTTCAAGATTGGATTTAAACCATTGTAGTGCTTGTGTGTCCAGTGATTGGGCTTTTAGTATGTCAATAAGCATGTTATGGTTCACCATATCAAAGGCTTTTGAAAGGTCAATAAATAGTGCAGAAAAAAAGTATTACTGTTACGATTTTTGTTTATGGAGTCAGTAAAGGATAGCAGGGCAGTTTTTGTGCTATGGAATGGCCTAAAACCATGCTGGCAGTTGGCAAGTAAATTATTATGGAGAAGGTGGTCAAGTAGTTGTCTGTGAATGCATTTTTCCATTATTTTAGCTATTGGAGAGAGTAAGGCGATAGGCTGAAAGTTGGAGAGCTCGGTAGATGACCCACCTTTGTGTAGAGGGATGATGTGGGATACTTTCCATATGGAAGGGATTTTGCTTTCCAAAATTGTTCTATTTATAAGGATGGAGATGGGATAGGCAATGGCTTTAGCTGCAGTTTGCAGGTATTCTGCTGGAAGACAGTCAGCAGAAGGGGAGCATGGTTTAAGTTTTTGAAGGAGGTTGCAAATGAGGGATGTGGGTACAGGTTGTATATGGAAGGTTGGAGTTAGAGTATTATTGGTATTTAATGGTGGAGTGGTAATAGGTGGTAAAGTATTAGCTAGGGTTAGAATGGCTTCAGTAAAATAGTTATTAAAGGCATCGGTAATCTGGTTAGAGTTATTATGGTTGAATCCTGAAGGGGCAGGAGTTTTAGAGTGCCCTGGTTGAAGAAGTTTGTTAATGCCTGACCAG
>NC_056727.1:1184103274-1184215774 GCF_019279795.1 Protopterus annectens
GGATGAAAAAAATGCTATTAACAGTGTGTGTGTAACTTGAGTTATTGCTGAGTTATTGTAAGCTGTTTACAAAATATTACAAACTTAATAGTTACTGTCAGTGGTGGCTGGTGACTTCAAATCAAAGGGGGGCTGCAGGAGACAGATGAATGGGTGGGGTCAAGGGGAGGGGTGTGGTCAATGAGAAAGGGGAGGAGCTAAAACCACAAAAACTAACTTTAATTAAATACGCTGCCCTGGGTGGCAAACCATCATTATGAGAGTCCAATCAAGACAAAAATAAGTGTAGAAGAATAAAAATATTTCAATGCATTGGCTGCATGACAGCTTGCTTAATATCTAGATGGAAACAAAAGGCTGTGAGGCATGAAAAAATAAATTACTTTTTAAATACATTACTGGAGTGCCAGTCAAAATCAAGTATAAGAAAAACCAGAAGCACTCAACTCAAACCACTTCTCCTTGCACTGCAGTTCTAATTATAATTTATATTCAGCTTTATTAAAGTACCAAGTAACATGCTGAAAGTAGAAATCTCTGTGATGCCCCCACTTGTTAAAATGTTTCTTATCCAAAAAAGACCTGCTGCCTGACAACTATCTACTTGTTTCTTGGGGAAAACATGATCAAAGTAAAAAATGAAAAGCAAACAAGAAACAAGCTCAAGATACATTGCTTAAAGGATTACTGTACAGTTTATGGACCACACATGATTGGCATTCTGTTTAGTTATGGGTAAAGTCTGTAGAGATGACTGGAAGTCTCCAACAAGTGTAATGAGCTTTTTAAAATAATGGAATCCTGTCCTTGAATACCCAAGGCTTATACATTATCTAGTCAAGTATTCTCTGCATGGCAACAACAGAAAGTCTTTCAATGTTGGCAATTCTTTAACAGTATGCTTATTAAAGCTTACTTGCATCTTACGATCTCAGACAAGCTTACCTTATGGTCATTAAAGCATTGCTACTTAAACACAGGGCAACAGGCACTTTCTGAGTAATAAGCATAAATAATAATTATCATAAATCTGAGTAATAAGCATAAAGCATAAATCAACAGTACAAAAATATGACAGAAACCAGACCGTTCTGCAAAATCAAGGACAGATGAAAAGCCACTGTAGTACTTGTGTCTACTTTGGATGGGGGGGACACACTGTACATTTACAATGGTTAATCTGGGAATCTTAAGACAATGTTACAATTGTCTCATGTACACAGACAACCCTCTCCTCCTTCCTACTAACACATATACTTGTGAGAGATGCAACTATATAGCCAGACTGGAGGCTGAACTCTCTCAACTCAGGACTGGCAAGACCAGTCAGGAAGAGATGGTACCCACACCCAAAGCAAAACCAGTCACACATTGGAGGCTGAACTCTCTCAACTCAGGACTGGCAAGACCAGTCAGGAAGAGATGGTACCCACACCCAAAGCAAAACCAGTCACACATATAACCACCACCCATGCAAACCAAACACATAAAAACACAAAGACATACTCGGAGGCTCTTGTAAAAAACTTACCAAAACAACAGAGGCCTCCAAAGCAGACACCCAGAAATACATCCCCACAAAACACAACACCTACAACACATACCTCAAGCAACAGGTGTGTCACACAATCACAGCCCCTAAGGCAAAATACTATGCCAGAGACATTAGTAATAGGTGACTCTATAGTCAGACACACCGATGTTCCACTTACCAGGCTGAATAAGGAGAGGGTAACGGTGAGCTGCCTATCGGGGCTAGGATCCGCCACATTACACACGCACTCAGGTCACTCCAAAGCAAGTACAAATATGATTCAGTCATTGTACATGCGGTGTCAATGACCTGAGACGTACCTCCCTGGACTACATGAAAAGAGACATTGAGGAGCTCTCCGATTATGTAGCCCAGACTGGTATGACCCTGACCCTGAGCAGCATCCTGCCTTCGCTGAGAATGATGCCTCAGTACAAAGACAAAATGATCAGTTTTAACAATTGGCTTAATCACTGGTGTCATTCTAGGGGATCCAATGTCTGTCAGCCTGGGATGATATGCTGGACAAGCCACGTTGCTTCCAAGGGATGGCTTGCACCTGTCACCACTGGGCTTCCGGATACTGGCCAAGGCTCTTGCCACCCCATAGTGCCTTTTTAGGCAATGCTCAAAGGACAAATCAACCTCCATAAAAACAAAATGGAAAAAATTAAGGGTAATGCTGCTCAACGCCAGAAGTCTAAATCTCAAGATGCAGGCACTCGAAGCACTTCTCAGTATGGAGAACATCGATGTCTGTGCAGTAACTGAAACCTGGTTCAAGGCTCCTGAGAGCACTCCAGCTACCAGGCTATACCTCATATCATGCGTTTGCCTCAAGTTCCAGGCGAACCACAAAGGAGGGAGTGTCCATTTTCATAAAGGACACCTACACCTCTCGATTGGTGGCTACTCATGAAGCATCAGAAACCATACAAGTTTTACTCACCATAGGCAAAACTGCCATACAACTGGTCGCATGTTATAGAACACCCTCCCAATCCCAGGAATCCCATCAAGCATTCCTGAAAACACTGGAGGATATGAATGTCACACCAAACACCATCATATTGGGTGACTTCAATTACCCCAACATAGACTGGGCCCACTATTCTAGCCCTAACACCCTGGCCCAAAGATTCCTGGAATTCATAAACTCAAATGCTATGGAGCAACTGGTCACCTCTCCTACGAGGAGAGATAATATACTTGACCTGATTATCACAAACATGGGGTCCAAATGCTCCGCACCGGATATAAACCCCTCACTAGTAAGATCTGATCATAAACTGATCACGTTGGATGTACATATCCCACCCACACCCCCAGAACAAAAGACTACAGTGAAAAACTTTTCAAAAGCTGACTTTGCGCTCCTCAAGTCGGAAATGATATCCTTTAAGCCTACTGGGTTAATGGAAACCACAACCCAAAATGCTGAATCCTTCACAAAAGCCTTCTATGGACATCTCCAGGAATGCATGGATCAGGCAATCCCAACTAAAACCAAGACCCTCTCCACCAAGGGAAAACGCCCGGTTTGGTGGACCCCGGCTATAAACAAACTGTACAACAAAAGAAGGAAGCTACTGCAGGACAGAGCCAAATCCCACAATGGAAAGGCTTCCCTGATCAGCACAAGTAAAAAACTACGCTCTCTCATAAAAACATCTAAAGCAAACTTTGAAAAAAAGATTGCCAAGGATACCAAAGACAATCACAAAGCCTTCTTCAATTATGTCAGAACCTTGGGAGGAAATTCTCAGATATGCTCTGAGCTAGTACACAATAACAAAAAATTCACTGACCCTACTGACATTGCCAACATTCTGGCAGATAGGTTCAGTGCAAATTTATCCCCTCCCTCACCCCCTAAAGATGAAATAACTATCCCTGCTGAATGTAACCTACCTGTCATCACAGACACACAGGTGAAATCAGCACTCAACAAGGCAAAAAACACAGCATCTATGGGACCCGATGGTATCCCCGGTTGCGTGTTACGTGAACTCCAAGATGAACTAAACCCGCCCCTAAGAACTCTATTCAATCTTAGCCTCACTACAGGATATGTACCTTAACACTGGTGCACAGCAACAGTGGTCCCACTCCACAAAGGGGGAAATTCTACTGACCCAGGTAACTACCGCCCCATAAGTTTGACCAGCCTGATCTGTAAGGCTATGGAAAGGATCATCATGGAACTCATAAATGGCGACATTGGTGATCTGCAGACCCTTGATCCCACACAGTTCGGTTTTGTAAAAGGCAGATCCTGCCTCTTAAACCTGGTTGACTTCTTTGAGACAGTCACTAGTGCCATCGATGAGGGCAAGGCTGTCCACACTGCCTATTTGGACTTGACTAAGGCCTTTGACACAATACCACACTCTGGCATCATTGACAAGCTCAGCAGCCTAAATGTAAATCCATATGTCACAAGATGGGTAGCAAATTGGCTAAAAAACAGAACCCATAAGGTTAAAATTGCTGGAGCCATGTCAGACTCAAAACCAGTCACAAGTGGTGTCCCACAGGGCTCAGTCTTGGGTCCACTCCTATTCGGCATTTATTTCTCAGATGTGAAAGCAAATATGGAAGGATTATGGCTGACAAAGTTTGCAGATGACTGCAAACTGGGTGCCATAGTGGATTCACCTGCCGACACACACATCCTACAGAAAGGTCTCACTGAAACGGACAACTGGTGCGGAATCATGGCCTCAAACTTAACGCCAAAAATGTATAGTCATCCCTTTGGGAAAAACAAAGTACCCACAAACTATCACGTAGACAATAACCCACTGAATACAGAAGATGTAATCAGAGACCTGGGGACTCAAGTCGATAGTGACCTCTCCTTTGACAACCATGTTGCCAAAGTGGTCAGAAAGACTTTCTACCTTGCCCATCTCATCATGAAGGGATTCTCATCCAGATCAAAGGAGGTCATTGTACCTCTGTATTCCTCCCTTGTCAGGCCCATGATTGAATATAATGCTCCATTTGGGATGTATCTCACCCGGCACATGCAACAACTGGAAAGACCCCAGAAGTACCTCACCAAGAGGATTATAGGTCTAAAACATGTGCCTTATCCAGCTAGATTAAAGAAACTCCAGCTCTATTCAGTAGCATACCGCCTGCTCAGAGGTGATTTGTGCCTAACATACAGGGCCATGTCCAACCAGGAATTGATGGACATGCTCCATCTCAAAAAATCCAAATCCACCAGAACCACACGAGCTAAAGATTTCAACCTCTGCACAAATATGAATAGGACATGCTGGAGGGATAGATTCATAACACAGAGGTTACCCATACTCTGGAACAAAATCCCAGTTCACGTGAGACAGAGCCCTTCATTGGCACTGTTCAAGAAAAATCTCGATGCATGGATGGGAGATCGCAAGTTTACCCCGGGAGTGACCTCAGTGTCACTACTAGACAGAGGTATAGTTTACTAAATAATGGGGTTCCACATGTGTCACTACTAGAGAGGCGCAACTATATAGTATGGGGTGGCGTAAAGCCACATCACTGTTGGCTAGGCTTATAAATGCCCCCGGGCAGATAGCCTAGTACACTACTATGAAACTATGAAACTATAACTACTCCTTGCCTTGCTTGGACACATCCAGAGTCACTACATGGGGGAGTGGGGTGCAACAAGTATGTCACAATTTGAAATGTCTCTGGCTGACTGGGCCCTGACACATTGGTCATACCTTTCAACCTCAGAGCAAGAAATCTGGACAAAGCCATGCACAGAAGTGGGACAAAGGCCCAAAAATAAGGACAATTTTTAAATATTGCTCTAATAAACTTAGAAAGATAATAGAATAGGTCTTGCATTAGTATGAATTTTCTGAAGGGTATAAAATCTGAAACTCAAATGTCTGTCATTATTTTCTAACTTCAGTCTTTAGTGATTTGTCACTAATTCGCCAAAAAACACAATTTTATGAAAAATGGACCAAAAATGTGATGCAAAAATATAAAATAGCCACACAATACAGCTGGGAACCTGTCAAAGAAGGGACACTTTAATATTAGTACTGCTAACTTGAGCAGCTGACAAAATAAAAGAATCTACATGCATTTCAAGTAATCTATAATTTGATTATTACAGTTATTTCTTAATTGTAAACCCTCCATGTTTTCTTCCAAAATTGCTATTTTGCGGAGGGATTATTAGGGGGAAGAGCAACATTTTGAGCCAAAATCGGAGACAGTTGAGAGGTTGGCTATTCCTAATTCTGTAAAGCAATTTATTTGCGTGTACCTCTCAACCTGTTAATGCAGTAAATCTGAACAAGGCCAAATATATTGGGGGAACATATAAACAAACAGTACTAAATATTGCTCTTGTATAAATTGAGACAGTTGATAGAACAGTTCTTACTTTAGCATGCATTTTTCTGAAGGTTATGAAGTCTGAAACTCAGTGTATCATTTAGTGACTTAATTCCTAAATGATTTGCCAGAAAAGTACAAATTTTATGAAGAACAAACCAAAAATAAGAAGCAAAAATCTGTTCATTCTTTGAAAATCTGGACAGTTGGGAGGTATAGTTTAGCTGGGCCTGTCTGAGTTTAATGCCCTTCCCCCCTGACAAAATCATGGTTGAATGGAGCCTCTGCAGCCATTCCAATGAACCATTACTTGGCTATTTCACTCCATTACCATAAACACTAATGTGCATACTGCTTTACTTCTATGATGAGTTAGACTTCATTTGAAAGTTTTATTTTGTATTTTACAGCACAAACACTAAGTCATCTGCTAAACAAAGCAATGTAGTCTCACAATGAAAACTTAGCATTAAAATTTATCTGCCCTTGAAACTCACATTCATTGAAACAGCATTGAAACCCACATTCAAAGAAAATACATTTTGCCAGTGGCAGATTCATTTTGGGCTGTTTTCAAATCATAGGCCCCTTACATATGAAACATACATGTGCTCTTTGATACACCTTCCTCATTTTTCCAGTAAGCAATGAAACAAAATGCATGCACCCATAATGGCAAAACTGCCCAGTTCAGAACATTTATCACAAAAGTCTACTCAGACTTCCACAGTCCACCATTATCAGTAAATATGCACAATTCTACAGTCCACCATTATCAGTAAATATGCACAATTCTACAGTCCATTATCAGTAAATATGCACAATCTCTGAAGAAGTAAAAGTCATCTAAATAATTCCACATTAAAGAAATATGTAACTAATTAAGAGGTTGCTGCTAGCAAACACCTTTATATTTCATGGTTTTATTGAAAAATAAAGTGTCTGTTGCCCCTCAGGAATAAATTGCCTATATTACATTAAAAAAAATGATAAGCTAGTAATATTGCAAGAGGAAATGGATGGCAAACTGATAACAGACTCATAGCTAGTATCTTTACCAAGGAGAACATTCTCAGTACGGCAGCATCCACCCCTTGTGGGAGTAGAACCCACAGCCTTCTGCATCAAAAGCAAGTACACAACCTGTTGTGCTATTAACAAGGCAAACCAACTTCACTTAAGCAACACTAAACTTCTGTTCCCTTGCAGCTCTCAGCTCCTTGTAAAATCTTCTCAATACTCAATTGCATCTCAACTTCGCAGCACAAGAAAACTGGAAAAAGCCAAAATGTATTGGGGGGGGGTCAAAAGCCCAAAAACCAGGGACACATTAAACATTGCTTGTATAATCTTGGAAATTTGCTAGAATAAAATGCTGTGTTACCACCATACATTTTACTGCCAAGGTCCCTGTGCAAAACAGTCAGAACAACATACCACTATGCCAAATCAGCTGCTTTGTAAAAGAGAGGAAGACTGAAACTTAAATAGCTATCATTTAGTGAATTCAGTTCTCACCATAGCTGTCAACCTCTTAGTACAAAACACCTGGACAAACCCAGTAATGAGGGAATACAGCCCTCAAACATATTCAGTGAATTCAGTTCTTGCCATAGCTGTCAACCTTAGCACAAAAACCTGGACGAAGCCAATAATGGGGGAATACAGTCCCAAAAATAGGGACACATTTCAAATATTCATCTTATAAACTTAGAAAATTGCTAGAATAAAAGGTTGTGTTACGGTTGTGTTATTATGTATTTTCTGAAGAACATGAAGTCTGAAATTCAAATGCCTGTCAATTTTACTGCTGACAGAACAAAAACAATTTTCAGCAGAGACCCGGGGAGAAATACTGCAGACACGTCTTTGTAAAATGATAGGGCACCAGAGCAAATCCACACAAACACAGGAAGGAGATGCAGACTCCACACAGAAGGCACCCCAGCCAAGAATCAAACCAGAAAACCTATAGCTGTAAGGCAACAATAATACCACTGCACCATCAAACATGCAAGGAGTTAAACATTCAGAAACCTGAAGTCTGAAATTCAAATGCCTGTCAATTTTATTTAACATTTGTTAATCAGGACAGTCTGACTTGGAACAAAAAAATATTTTCAGCAGAGGCCCAGGAAGAAATAATGCAGACATGTCTTTGTAACATGGGAGGACACAAAAGCAAACCCACACAAACACAGGGAGAAGATACAGACCCCACAAAAAAGGCACCCCAGCCAAGAATCAAACCTGAGAACCTGCAGCTGTGAGGCAATAATGCTACCACTGCACCATCAAATATCAAGCATTACAACATTTACAAACCACAGATATTATGAGGAACAGATCATATCAAATATGAGGCAAAAATCTGCAATTTTTTTTTTTTATAAATGGTGGTGGGTAGGGAATTCAGGTCTTTAACACCTGCATACAAGGTACAGGGTTCAAGCCTGAGGTATTCCCTACCACACACACACACCTGTAGTAGCAAACCACAAAAACTAAATATATTGCCCTGGGTGCCAAACTGTCATTATGAGAGTCCAATCAAGCCAAAATGAAGTGTAGAAAAACAAGCAACAGACTTCACCAGTGAAAGCCAGCAGCCATACAAATTAACAATGCAGAACACAATTGTTATTATGACATTGTAGACCATGCTAGAGTACAAATATATTTCTCCTCCTAAGATTAAAATCACTATGAAAGCTCAACAGCACTTTAAGCACAAACAGTGTGTTCCATGTGCTGACACTAAAGCATTAAATATAGTGACCTATGAACAGAACTGTTAGGTTATGTAGAAACAGCGAACCTAAACAAGCAACAGACTTCACCAGTAAAAGCCAGCAGCCATACAAATTAACAATGCAGAACACAATTGTTATTAGGACATTGTAGACCATGCTAGAGTACAAATATATTTCTCCTCCTAAGATTAAAATCACTATGAAACTAGTAAACTAATTCATTTATGTAAGGGGATTTTCACTGTGTCACTACTAGACAGAGGCACAGTATTCTAAATATATGCTGTACCACTACATGGGGTGGTGAAAGCCATATCACTATGGCTAGGCTTACAAATGCCCCAGGGCAGATAGCCTAGTACTTAACTATGAAACTATGAAACTATGAAAGCTCAACAGCGCTTTAAGCACAAACAGTGTATTCCATGTGCTGACACTAAAGCATTAAATATAGTGCCCTATGAACAGAACTGTTAGGTTATGTAGACCAACAGCATCTCAAAGCATGTGCATTACATAAAAAGTTTTTTAAAGACAAGATTACAATATGGCAGTCCAAAAAACCAGGGTCTGGCACAAATCATGGAAAACAACCAAAATACAATGCCATTCCGAGTATGATAAATGCACATGCTCCATAGAAAAGAAATGAAAGTTCATATAGCATAACATAAACAACCAGACTTGGCATTTGGACTCCAAATCCGACCTAAACTACTGTTATCCAAACATTTGCGGTTGAACTTAACAGCTGCCCTTTTTTATTTACTGTTCTTATAGATTCATAGCCACCAATATGAATGTAAGAAATCATGCAATGAGTATTCACTTTTATTTATGATCTAAAACTGAGCAATTGTTGTTTCATTCTTATGAAATATGCCTCTTAGGTGAAGAAGGAGCATCTGCCAGCATACATACTCACAAATAAGAATAAAATTGCCTTACCTATACAAAAACCTTGGTATGCCTGACATCTGGCTTAATATATAAGATTCCTACTGGTATAAATCTGTATAATCTGGGAATGTAATCTCGCCTGTTAATTGTTGCAGTATTCATTGGTCTCATTAGTGAATTTACAGAATTTGCAGTTCAAACAGGAAAAATGCCATAAGTATTCTTAAAAGGAAGGTCATTATAGCACTGTAATCTCTTCAGTTTTTCTTATTCTTGTATCTATATTTCCCTGCCGTTTAGTTTACCCTTAGTTTACCCTTCCTACTTACTTGGTATACTTCTGTTCTGCACCTTCACTCGGTCTCTGTTCTTCTTCTAACTTCTTTCTTCTTCTTCTACTACTTCTTTCTTCAGTTCTTCTTCTGTTCTTCACTTCAGCAAAATATAGGCTGCCCAAAAAAATAAATAAATAAATAAAAATCCAATGGCAAATTTAAATTAACATTAAATCCTTCCTGTGTGTGACTGACTCAGTCACTCACGATCGAATCAACCCACAAATGACTTACTGTTTGATTCTCACTCTTTTCCCAGCACATAAAGCCCGGGAAGAGAGCGACAACCAATCAGCAGCATTTAACCCAGCAAGCACGTCATGACACGCCTGCGGACGTCGCAGTCCGAGCCCCTTCCAATTCTATGCGGTTTGGAACCGCATAGACTTCTGGGCATCACAATGATGCCTTCATTACTCTGCCGGGCTGCAATCAAAACAAAAAAAGAAATCTGTTTAAAACCACCGCAGCCCGAGGCGGTTACAGTGCGCATGCGCGTACTTCCGTGTAGCGGACTCGAATTTTGCTTTAAACAAAAAAAAAGGTATTTTTTTTTTTTTTTTTTACATTTTCTCATTTTCTTATTCTTTTTAGCTGAGGGGGCTGCAGTCCGGCAGTCCGATGCCACGAGCCGCCCCTGGTTACTGTACTTATTGTGACTTGAAACAGTTTAAAACCTAGAATCTAAAGAGTACTACCACTATAAATATAGTTTTGTTGAAGAGTTTGACATTTACACTTCTTTAGTAACCCCTATGGTTCCAGAGATATGAACATTTGTTTGAAATGTGAGGACATAATTTGATTCTATCAAAAAGCTTAGGCTCCCGCCATTGGATGTTAGTGCAAACTTCCAGAGCACCATTGGAGGGAATATATTAACATATCAACAATGTGTTACTAAGAAAGGTAAGTTTAAATTGCATCAGGCTGGACCAGGATGGAGATGTTTTTAAAAGAAAATGCATACCCATTATTATATCCCTGTAAATATGAATGGGCTATTATAGCAATAATTGAAGATGTGGGTGTTGAATATTGAAGATTTACCCATGGCTGGTGTGGTTTAATCATGAGGGTGAAGCCCGAGTGATTAAACAAAGCCAACCATATGTAAATCTTCAATATACCACACCATGGAGTCAGTTATTGCTATTACACAATGACATTATTTAAGAAAAAAATTATTTACTTTTGTTAAATAGTCCCCCGGATTTACTAATCTTCCGTGCAGGGCTAGAAGCGGCCGCTTAGGAGGAGGACGGTAGCGCGCCATGCATATTAATTAAGGCGCACTGCCCGACCTCCTCGGCATAAACGGAGTGTGTATGAGTGAAGGGGGCATGTCTGAGAGCAGAGTTCTCAGAATAAACATGCTCCTGCAAAGTAGAACAGCAGAAAGCAGAAATAAATGAGTGAGGCCACTCATAGGTGTCCGCATATTCCCACCAACAGTCCCCCATGTGTACAACAGCAACAGTACATATAAATAAACTGAAGAAAACCCATTATATTTTTCTTAAATCCCAGTACAGCTAACCGTAGGTGCGCGGGTGTGCCCATCGCTTAGCTATGGTTAAAGCAGCTTAAAAGGCTGAAGAGAATAGCAAGGAAGATATATGCAAAAGAAACAGCACAGCAATAGTGTAATGGACAGGGCATCCACCTAGCGAGCAGGCATTCCTGGTTTGAGTCCCACTGCAGCACATACCATTCACCATGTGAAATCTGCATATGAACAATTTTTATTCGTTTATTTGCTCTATAACCTACTAAATAACATTTAAATGTGAAATGGAGTACTGCATTAAATACACATGTGAAGTGTCAGTGTCATAATGAATAAGACACTAGTAAACAGGTTTAAGCACGAACAAGCAGTAGTAAGCATATATAAGTACTGGTAAGTGTGTTTAAGTGTGGTTGCACAGGGGATAAGCATTACCTACACAGATTAAGCAAAGTAGAAGCTAACTGAGTGTTAGAAACTGTAAACAGAAGTTAGCAGTGCTTAGCTCCACGCAAACCAACGCACACTCGTGTACAACTGCTTTAAAGTGTCTTAATCACTCTGTACCCACCGGTCCATGTTCTGCCCAGCAATAAAATAAACAGCTTCTGCAAGTCTTGAAATCAGGACCCTGTACACTATAGTCACAGTCGATAACCACTAAGCCATCATAACAATACAGACGAATGAGATATCAGCAAACTAATCCTCACCACAGGAAAATCAAACCAAACATGTGAACTGAATTTATGTACAGTGTGATGTTGTATAACCTGCTACATAACATAAATATGTGAACTGGAGTATTGCAGTAAGCATAGATGTGAGGTGTTATTGTAATAAAGTGTAGAAGTCCCCAGGACCCCATTCAGTGTATGTACACATGAATCATGGATACCAGACACATATATAACCTGTAATGAGTAATAAATCATTGCCAAAAGTCAAATATAATGCTAAGTAACTATTAAGCAGTGCTAACCACTGCACAGCTCAATGTAGTAAGTGTAAGCAATGTGTAGGGCAGCCAATTCAACCTGCCTAGTGATATACCTCTTTAAGCAGTGCCAACCTTTGGTAAGCAGGTGTTCCCATAGCTTAGCCTATTCAAAACCAGCCAATCACAGAAAAGTGTGGGAAATTGGCCGTACTTAAACCCCACAGGTGGGAATAGTACCCATAACTGGTTGTATCTTCTGCAGCAGAATGGCTAGAGTGGGTGAAGGCACTTGATTTAGAGCGCAGAGCTGGGGCATCCAGGAGTCACAAATCATGGTATGGCTCCTGATAAAACACCATGAGGAGAGGCTACTGCATGGCCAGTACCAGGGCTCACAGTATAAAATGGAGGCCTAGGACAGTTTCACCCGTGACCACACCAGTACCACAGGTATCCCCCAGACTGCTGAGCAGGTCAGGCACCACCATGCTGACCTGAAGTGGCAGAGGGGAGATGTACTGGAACAGTGGCTCCAGGAATCTCAGCAGATGCCTAATGCCCCAGTGCTAAGTACTCATTCTACTAAGTAGGTAATAATTGCCTAGCTTGTGTATATTATGGATAGGTATGGCTAAATATCACTGTATTTCTCTGACAACTGCAGATGCACGGGCTGCAAACCAGCAAGCCCATGATGTTAGGTTGCAAAGGCTGTGTCGCGAGGCAGGTTAGTAATTATTCTGCATGTACTGTCATAACAAATAAATATAAGTGCCTGAGAAAGTGTTGTACCAGTAGAAATAAAGGTGTAATATTCTGTGAATAAAGGTATGACTCCTGGAGTGCTTTTGTTTACTCTTCTTTCATATGTTGTTGAACTGTTGCATACTATAAATAGTAGTGTTGTATTAAGCAGTGTTGCCCACACTGTGGTATGCAGATAAAATGTGTATGAAGGTCTGTATAACAAGGTTGGAAATGCCAAGAGGTCAGTCATATTGTACAACTGAGGGAGACTTAGAAAGCATTAGAAAGCTTCACATTAATTCCCCTGACAGCACAATGTACTATGATGTTAACTGTAAGTATTTTGTCACACACAGCAGGGGTTTGAATCCTGGGAGTGCTAGTACGTTGCATGCATAATCATATACCACAACTGTACAGATTTTGTTACAATGTTCAGATAGAAAGCTGTATGGATAATTACACCCAACTGTACAGAATTTGGTAGAATGTTCAAATAGAAAGAGTTATGCATATTCAAACCCGTCAACTGTTCCAATCTGTCCAACATGTCCAGATAAATGGCCCACATCACCAGCCTGGTACCCTGTTCCCCTGTAAAATCAGTGTGATGATCCAAGAAATGTAGGCAGCCATTAATGACATATAACTGATAGTCAGACGTGCACATAGTGAAAAAAATGCATATGAACACAAACCTGTCATTCCAGCATCTCACCCAAAGTGTATGAGAGCAATTCTCAACATAACTTGCATTAACACCTGCATCTTGTCACCCCTGTATGTAAGATACAGGTCACGTATATAATAATCTATAAACATACCATTGTACAATATAAGGCAATCGGGTAGTGTAATAATACATGTAAGAGACAGATCACTGCAGTGACTAAGAATGAAAACTACAAGGATATATTAGTTGTTAATTATACCATGACCCCCCATTAATATTCCAAAACATGCACGCTGATTGGCCAGCGTGCACGTTGTAAATCGACTTATACTAATGGAAAAAGGTCCGTCGCCGACTTTTCCATTAGTATAAGTCTCTTAAAACACTGTCTCGCTATGTTAAAGAGTTTAACATAGCGAGACAGGTTTAAAAGCAACGGAGATCTCCGTTGCTTTTTAAAGCTGTCTCGCTATGTTAAACTCCTTTAACATAGCGACACAGTGTAAAAAACGGAGATCTTGCTTTCTCCGTTGCTTTTTAAAACCTGTCTCGCTATGTTAAATGGGTTAACATAGCAAGACAGCTTTAAAATAAGCAACGGAGATCTCCGTTGCTTATTTTAGCTGTCTCGCCATGTTAAACCCATTCAACATAGCGAGACAGGTTTAAAAAAGCGGAGAAAGCAAGATCTCCATTGCTTACTGTTTAAGCTATATTAAATGGGTTTAACATAGCGAGACAGCTTTAAAATAAGCAACGGACATCTCCGTTGCTTATTTTAAAGCTGTCTCGCTATGTTAAACCCATTTAACATAGCGAAACAGTAAAAAGCAATGGAGATATTGCTTTCTCCATTGCTTTTGGCCACAGCTCTGATGTACTGCGTAGGCATGTGCAGTACATCAGAACTGCCGCGGATACCAGACAGCTGCGGAAGGGCAGCAAAGAGGCATTGTACAATGCCATTATTTAAGAAAAGTAATTATTTCTTTTCTTAAATAATGTCATAGTATAATAGCAATAACCCACTTCTGGGTGTGGGTAATGCGGGATTTACCCACGGTTGTCTTTGTTTGGTCCCTCGGGCTTCGCCCTCAGGACCAAACCACGCCAACCATGGGTAAATCCTGCATTACCCACACCCAGGCGTAGGTTATTGCTATATTAAACTGTCTCTCTCACCCCTACCATATGTGTAAAAATAACCCAATGACACACCTCAATCGGTATGTGTACACTCCAAACTTTTGTTGGGACATATGTCCTATTGGTTTACAAATATTCACATTTGTTTCTATGCATGTGCCATGCTAAAATACCCCCATATTGGTGGCCTGTTGCCATCAATGAAACCTGCATGCTGTTGTAATGGCCACTGCTGTTCCATATATGCATGTGTTCTGCTTGCTCTGCAACTGTTGTAAATCTGGTGTTTTGGGTTAATGGGTATACCTATGCATGCTGTTATAACTAAACCTGAATGCTGTTGACTATTACTAACCAATATCTGTCTGTAAACTGCAACACCATAGCTCATATAGGAAGGCCGGTCCAAGTGGACCCACCTTTCCCACCTCAGCTGGCCATGGCACCGGGCACCAGCATGTTTAGGGCCCAGCCTCGGACCTCCTCCTCCATAGGCCCTGCAACACCTTTGGGTGGAACAGCTGCAGGGGATGGGGCTTGGCCCCTCCCTGGGAGTGGGGGCAGAGAGGAACTAGTCACCCATCATCAGGTATGGGCCGTGGTGTGTAGGGAGATCGATAGGGCTTTATGAGACCAACTATGCCAGCTTGAGGGCTGGGTGGCGCAATTAGAGGGTGAGCCTGCCCCTCCTACACAGCCCCCAGCATGGCCACCCTTGGGGCCGTGAAGGTGCAGTGGAGCCTGCCCATGGGTGGGGACCTCAGTCCCACTGTTTCCATTTGGGGGCTCATGGGCTAGTGACTTCCAAACACCTCTCCCCATCCAAGGTGTTTACCCCCTACATGTTTTATATACCGCCCCTGTATGCATCTTGTTTGTCTTGTCTGTTAACCTACCCATCCTACCTCCCCAAATATACCTACTACCCCTCCCCAACATCCCACTCTCACCTGACAAAAAAAAGGGCAAGCTGCTCCCACAAAGAAATCTCACCCCATACGTAGCTGTCCATTTCGCACACGTGTCCACTGGACACATGTAATCTGGTCTAATTGGCATCACAATGAATTAATGTTGTTCTCACCCCTCTCCCAGGGGTTTGAGTGTACAAATCTACCTCCAAATTCAGTGTATATGCACAGCTGTTGCTGTAGAAAAATGGGTAGCTATGGACCTTCCCTACACCGTTCCTGCACATGCCTAGCTCTTTTTTCCACTGTCTTTCCCTCTTTGTGCCCCTTTTTCACCACTTTCTTATCAAACCTTTTTTCTTTTCTTTTAAAAAAATTAGCGTGGTGCTAAGAGGCAGTAAGCACTTTTAAGCAGCACTAAGTGATTTTATGCCTGTTTGTGCAGGGGTAAGCACTGCCTACACAGGTTAAGCAATATAGCAGCTAACTGAGTGTAAGACACTGTAACCAGAAGTTAGCAGTGCTTACCTCTGCGCAAACCCACTTACAACTGCTTTAAAGTGCCTTAATCACTCAGTATCCAACTGCCGGTGTTATGCCCAGCAACAAAATAAACAGCTCCTGCAAGGCTCGAAACAAGGCTCGAAACAAGGACCCTGCATACCATTGACAAAGTGATTTACCACTAAGCCATGACAGATACAAAAAAAGAATTGTTTTCAGAAACATATCATCCAGTCCAGTCATGCAACAGTACAGAAAATGTATACCAACATCTAGATGTATGTGTGTGTAGATATTTTAATATCTAAACAGATACAATAGATCTATATATGTAGATATATACATGCAAATGCCTACATTGACACATATATGTGTCTACACCTATATGTCTACATATACACAGCATGTTAAATATGTGTATGCAGATATATATCTATGTAGGTATATACGGACATAGTTATAGATATGTTAGCAGATATATATATCTATATAGCTATATATGGCCATACATCTGTAGAGTGCAATGGAGATTAACAAACACACATATGTTCACATGCACCATTAATGGAGTTGTCAGGCCCCACTCACTATACGTCTTGTATGAAAAGGCACCCCCCCACAGCCAAACATGTCTGCCCTGCAATACTCTACCAAGTGTTGCAGATCCCATAACCAGGACCTGACACGACATGGCCTCAAGATGTTAACAGTAAGCCATCCCACCTGTATGATGTCAGGCTGTTATTGTTAACATATCATGCAGTAGTTTGCCTCCCACAGGAAATGTAATATGTGGAAGTCATCAACATCCCCAGGATACAGATACACAGACATATTTATTTATTTATTTATTTTATTTATTTCCAGTTTGATAACCGGTGAGATCCACTGGGCCCAAGGGGCCCATTTTCAGTGCAGGCCCGGGGAGAAAAGCTCCATATTACATACAACTAAAGCAAGCATAGAATTTTACATTAATACAGTTATACATAGAATTATACATTTTGAAAAACAAAAGTTTTTATATAATAAGGAGTAACAAAATTGAGTGGTGCAAAGGAGAAGAAGAAGAAAAGGAAAAATGTGAGCACAGTTCATAGCATACATACATAGTTAGAGAGCCATTAGCAGGGAATTTCTGGTTAGAGGCTTATAGTGCCTGCATATTCTAACTGTTTCTTACTGAAATTGGTACACCTTGTTTGCTGTAGCATAGACTAGATCCAGGCCTGCTGAATCTAGCTTTATTTGTATGCTTGTTTGTTTATTTCCCTGAAATGCTAATTCCACCTAAAACGCGGCCTTTTAGCACTTCTGTGGATCCCTAGTGATATCTGCATTGCTTACTGTACTTATTTCCTTGTTTCACTTGAAAGAAAGTTACTGTTTGTCATTTTTGCATTTAAGTTACCTGTAACACATTGCATTTAAGTTACCTGGCACTTGCTCACTAAACCAATTATATAAGTCAGCTCTAAAAAATTAAAAGCACTACACCCTCACAAACTCCCCTTGAGTACCTTGTTCCCCATTGGCCCTTTTTTTCAATTATAAAGGAATTCCCAATACTATTCTAGCATGTCCAAAGGTCAGTTGTCAATCTCCTCTCTGGTCCAGCTGGTGAATCTGGGAATCTTGAGGCAATGTTACAACTGCCTCATGTACACAGACAACCCTCTCCTCCTCCCAACAAATTCCAACACATGTGAGAGATGCAACCATATAGCCAAACTGGAGGCTAAGCTCTCTCAACTCAGTACTGGCGTAACCAGTCAGGAGGAGAAGGAAACCACACTCACTACAATTCCAGTCTCACATAGACCTACCACGACAACAAACCAAACACATAAACACACAAAAACATACTGAGGCTCTAAATAAAAATCTGCCTAAGCAGCAGAGACGTCAAAGCAGACACCCAAGCAACCGCTACCCCAAAACAAAACACGTGCAACACATAGCTCACAAAGCCAGTGTGCGAACAGTCACAGCCCTTAAGGCTAAACAACACACCTGATACACTTGTAATAGGTGACTCTATCGTCAGGCACACTGACATCCCGCTCACCAGGCTGAACAAGGAGAAGGTCACGGTGAGCTGCCTGTCGGGCGCTAGGATCTGCCACATAACACAAGCACTCAGGTCACTCCAAGGCAAGTACAAATATGACTCAGTCATTGTCCATGCTGGTGTGAATGACCTGAGACGTACCTCCCTGGACTACATGAAAAGAGACATAGAGGAGCTCTCTGAGCACGTAGCCCAGGCCGGTATGACTCTGACCTTGAGTAGCATCTTACCCTCACCAAGAATGATGCCACAATATGAAGACAAGATGATCAATTTCAACAATTGGCTTAAGTGTTGGTGTCATTCAAAGGGGATCCAATGCCTGTCAGCCTGGGATGACATGCTCGACAAGCCACGATGCTTCGCTAGGGACGGCTTGCACCTGTCACCCTGGGCTTTGGATATTGGCAAAGGCTCTTGCTACCCCATAGTGCCTTTTTAGGCAAGGCTCAAAAGACAAACCCACCTCCATAGGTATCACAAGGGATAAGAAACTAAGAGTAATGCTACTCAATGCCAGAAGTCTAAACCTCAAGATGCATGCACTCAAAACTCTCCTTAGCATGGAGAACATCGATATCTGTGCAGTAACAGAAACCTGGTTCAAGGCTCCGAGAGCACCCCAACACTACCAGGTTATACCTCATACCATGCTTTTCGGCCCCAAAACTTGGACCAAACCACAAAAGAAGGGGGAGTATCAATATTCGTCAAAGATACCCACACCTCCAGGTTGGTGGCACAGCACGAAGCATCAGAGACTATCCATGTGCAACTAACTGTGGGTAAAACTGCCTTCCAGTTTATAGCCTGCTACAGACCACCCTCCCAAACACAGGAACCCCACTTGGCCTTCCTGAGAATACTGGAAAATATGAAGGTCTCTCCAAACACCATTATATTGGGCGACTTCAACTACCCAAACATAGACTGGGAGCATTACTCTAGCTCCAACACCCTAGCGCAAAGGTTCCTAGAATTTATAAACTCAAATGCTATGGAACAACTTGTTACCACTCCCACAAGAGGGGAAAACATATTGGACCTGATCATCACCAACATGGGGACACTATGTTCCAGACCAGAAGTGTATCCCTCACTTGTAAGATCAGACCATAAACTAATCTCACTGGATATTCACATCCCGACCCCATCCCCTGCCCAGAAAACCACAGTGAAAAACTTCTCTAAAGCAAATTTCACACGCCTCAAAACCGAGGCGAAATCCTTCAAAGCCCCCGGGCCTGTGGAAAATACAGCCCAGACCGCAGAATCCTTTATAAACGCATTCTATGAACACCTTCAGGAATGCATGGATCATGCAATCCCAAATAAAACCAAGACCCAATCCTCCAAAGGCAGACGTCCTGTCTGGTGGACCCCAGCCATAAACAAACTATACAATAGAAGGAGGAAGGTACTACATGTTAGAGCACAATCCCAAAAAGGGAAGGCATCTCTGATCAGTATTAGCAAAAAACTATGGGCACTCATAAAATCGTCTAAGGCCAGCTTCGAGAGAAAAATTGCACAGGACACTAAGGATAATCACAAGGCTTTCTTTAGTCATGTTAGGAACCTGGGTGGGAATTCCCAGATATGCTCAGAATTAGTCCAAAATGACAAAAAATACACCGAGCCCACAGACATTGCCAACATCCTAGCTGACAGGTTCAGTGCAAACTTCTCCCTCTCCCCACCAAAGGGCAAATATCTATCCCAACAGAGTGCTGCCCCCCTGACATCTCAGATGCTCAGGTAAGAGCCGCCCTCTCCAAAGCAAAAAACACAGCATCAATGGGACCAGATGGTGTCCTGGGCTGCGTCCTACATGAACTCCATGAAGAGCTAAACCCAAACATAAAACTACTGTTCAATCTTAGCCTTACTACAGGATATGTACCCAAAGAGTGGCGTACAGCAACAGTGGTCCCGCTCCACAAAGGTGGTACCTCAACGGATCCTGGAAACTATCACCCCATAAGCCTGACTAGCTTGGTCTGCAAAGCTATGGAAAGGATCATCATGGACCTCATAAATAAAGATATTGGGGACCTACAGACACTGGATCCTACTCAGTTTGGCTTTGTTAAGAGCAGATCCTGCCTCTTAAACCTGGCCGATTTCTTTGAAACAGTCACCAAGGCCATTGACGTGGGGAAGGTGGTCCACACAGCCTACCTGGACCTCGCAAAAGCCTTCGATACAATACCCCACTCGGGCATTATAAATAAGCTCACCAGCTTAAATATAAACCCCTATGTCACTAGATGGGTTGCAAACTGGCTCAAGGACAGAACCCACATGGTTAGAATTGCTGGAGCCATGTCAGACTCCAAACCAGTTACAAGTGGCATCCCACAAGGCTCAGTCCTGGGACCTCTCTTGTTTGGTATATATTTCTCGGCGGTACAGGCCAACACAGAAGGACTGTGGATGACCAAGTTCGCAGATGACTGCAAACTGGGCGCCATAATCAACTCTCCAGCTGACACAAGCATCCTCCAAAAGGGCCTCATGGAAACAGACAACTGGTGCCAGAGCCATGGCCTCAAGCTAAACGCCAAAAGTGTATAGTCATCCCCTTTGGCAAAAACAAAGTGCCCACAAATTACCACATAGGTGGTAATCCATTAAGTACAGAAGAAGTCATTAGGGACCTGGGGACCCAAGTTGATAACAATCTCTCATTTGACAACCACGTGGCCAAAGTGGTTAGAAAAACATTTTATATAGCCCACCTAATCATGAAGGGATTCACATCTAGATCAGGGGAGGTCATCGTGCCTCTTTACTCATCCCTCATCAGGCCCATAATTGAGTACAATGCCCTTTTGGGATGTACCTTACCAGACACCTGCAGCAACTGGAAAGACCCCAAAAGTACCTCACCAAGAGGATCAAAGGGCTCAAACAGATGCCATATGCTGCCGGTTAAAGAAACTCCAGCTCTACTCAGTGGCATACCGCCTGCTCAGAGGCGATCTGTGCCTGATGTATAAAGCCATGTCCAACCCGGAATTAATGGACATGCTGCACCTCAGAAAATCCAAATCCCATCGAGCTACGTGCTCGAGAGACTTGAACCTCAGCACTGAAATAAATAGGACATGCTGGAGGGACATATTCATAACCCAGAGGCTCCCTTCACTCTGGAATAAAATCCCAGTCCAGGTTAGGCAGAGTCCCACATTGACTCTCTTCAAGAGGAATCTTGATGAGTGGATGGGAGATCGTAGGTTTACCCCGGGTATCACTTGTGTGTCACTGTTAGACAGAGGCACAGTATACTAACCTCAAAAAAAGGCATATTAAAATTAATTTAAAATGGGTGGCGAAAGCCAAACACACTCTGGCTAGGCTTATAAATGCCCTAGGGCAGATAGCCTAGTATGAACCTATGAACCTATGAACCTATGAGAGCGATTTGCAGAGAGTAGTGATAGAAGTAATAGAAAGCTATATACAGTATTTACATGAAATTATTCAAGGTTAGACTTATTATACGTTAGATGCAGAGAGGGGCAGCTGTAGAAAAAGCAACAAGAGCAAGGTACAAGAGGAAGAACATGTAAAATTGTCAGTAAAAGAAATTAGGTAGGAAGAGTGCAATTGCATTTCCAGATTTGGGAGAGGTGGGAATGGAGCTGGGATTTGAATTGTTCAAAGTTTGTAGTGATTCTTAGCAGGGATGGAAGAGAGTTCCATTTTTTGGCTAATGAGTGGGATAGGAGAATATGCAGATGCAGATATATATATATATATATATATATATATATATATATATATATATATATATATATATATATATATATATATATATATATATATATATATATAGATAGATAGATACATGTGACTACACATACACATGCAGATGTATGTACAGTAAGATACATATGTAGAAGGTGCACACAATATGGAACAGCCACTATGCCTACAGTTAACACATGAACAATTGGACACTGTATTGGCCACCCATACATACATCAATCATTGCCTGCAACATATACCCATACAGAGGTCATAGGAAAGACACCACACACAGGTTTGCAGAAATGGAAAACCTTTAACTGTGTACTATTACAGTTCTATATGCCATGTCATATAGCTGTTCAGACATTGACAACCATATAAACAGAGTACTGCAGCCATGAAACAGTTACACTAATACAGTAGTCTGTAAAGTCTGTAAAGGTTCACAACTGTTGCTGTCCAGCCCAAGCCCTTCAAATTGTAAAATAATGAAGACAAACTGGGCCACAGGATACAAAACAATCAGCAATATGTAATGCAGGTGTATAGTTCAGCAGCCTTTATCTACAATCTGTACAAACTCATTAAGTGGTAAAGACATTATGTGATCAAATGGGTTGTAACTATTACATAACAAGGCACAACTGACACCATCATGAGCACACCAACAAACAGAACAGTATGGATGGCAGGAAGTAGTAGGCTTGCATTACCCCAATTCATGTAAGTAATGTAAATATAGATGAAGTATACGGTACTGTACATCCAGATACCTTACGGCAGCTCACCCCTGATACCCCCACAGTTTGTAACAGCCTAGGTCATTTATGGTGCTCCCACCCTAGACTCAATAATACAGGGCCATATACCACTGTTACATACGCTGGCCTCTGGAGTGCATAAGGGCACACATGTATTGTGTAGGTGATGCCCACACATATATGGCCCCAGCCCCACTGTATGTGTGGGCGATACAACATCGGTGGACTGATGGCAGCAATGACAGTGTGATATACTCAAAGCCTACTACAGAACAACCCCCAACAGCATGACATATGTGCAAAGTTTGGTATGTAGGTGGAGGACAGAGGCTGGAACACAGGCACATATGTGGAAAACTGTTGCCATACACTAAGAAAATTGCTGGTGTTACAGGATAGTATGTAACATACCCATAGTCAGGGAATTGAGGTTAGAAACAGAAATGGATGTAGTCATGTACTGATAGCACTCAATACACACAATGCCAGTGTAATATCTGAGACAGGACCTGTGTGGTGGACAGACAAAACATGATAGGCATACCTCTGTCCAGCAAGAGGATAGGCCCACATTTGTGAGCTATGCAGACAGACTGCATTCCAAGGTAAACTAGTATGTACACACATACACCCTGCAGCACCAGTACTATACAAAGCATAACACAGCTCTACTCACAGTCTGTCTGTTGTTCCTGATCCTCCTACAAATATGTGGCTGCCCTGAGTGTGTCGATTCTCTTGTAAGAGGTATTGCTACCTGGTGTCTGTAACACTGATGCCCACACACCAGAAAGGGTGTCCATCACACAGGAAATGTAAAGGGACCACGTCCACATGATGTAGGGATTTATAGTGGGTGGTTGCCATGACAGTGGTAATTCGAAGTACTACACATGTGTAATCATATATATATATATATATATATATATATATATATATATATATATATATATATATATATATATATATATGGCTATCTTGATAAGTATATGTACATATATTACCACCATATTTCCTAGACATGGAGTGTAGCCCTACCACAGCCTCTATAGTCCCAAAGTCATAGTGTAAGGGGATGTCAGGTATGTATAGCAGTTATATTAGTAGTAGACTATTGCTACTGTCATTGGGATTGTCTTCACAGACATGGTATGTGTGGGAGGTCACATCTGCTTATAACATGTGTGCCATTGGCTAATGACAGACATCCTAACGACATCATTGTAAAGTACTGCTGCTAGTATGTAATGTCCCTGTAAACTGCAGCAGAGATATTGGGCAATATATGTGGAAATTCTGATACACCCTGTACAGTCCAGAGGTATACACATAAGCCCTTAGTGCACAACATGTGTACCATGCCTGACAATATGGATGTAGTCAGCCATGTAGATGGGTATAACACATAACGACTGGTATACATTTGCCACCATATATTATGCATTCACACACTCCTGTCTGGCCTGACACATAATGACCGCTGGTACAGGTGTGCCATGGCCACATACTACCCACTAGATATTGACATACATCTGTACAGCATCCCACTGCTCTGTCTGACATACATGACTTGTAAGGGAGGCCCGGCAGCAGTACATCTGGCAAGTATCTGCACATGACATCTCACAAGGTAAGTACACTAAGCTGATAGCAATGTAACATTGCATTGCCAGGCTACAGGCAGACTGGAACAACACTGGCCTACATCTCCTATGGGGGAATGCACATGTGCCTGCATATATAGCCGGCTCAACAGGCATGTCACAACACAGGGTAACATACACCTGTGTAAAAGTGCATAGCCACAACCAATGTGAACACAGCCACATATAGTAAGCTAACATAATATTACAGTATATGGCCTATCTGTTCTACACCATCCTTATATGTGCCACTCACAGACTGACCCTACATATACTGGGCTGCTACACAGTTTGGTCTGATGGCTGTCTGTGGTATGGGACATGTGTGTATATGGCCCTACAAGCATGTACGCCAATATGGTACCATACAGTGGGGCAGCATGTAACATCAGATAGGAGGGGAACTAGAACAATGACATCTACCATAGTCTGTACACAGGCTAAAGTACATATTGACAATACACACATTGTCGACATTCACTATAAGTACACAGACCTCAGTACTGTACAAACATCCACAGAATGTCCAGGTTATGTCATGAAATATAACCCCTACTATACATAACATGTGTAGCAGTCTGATATATCACTGGCTTGTTATCAGATATGATGACACTAATTATGGTGTACAGCACATATGCACCACTTCCTGCACAACATATGTACAAAGGTTGACAGAGATGTGGCTGGGAGCACATACACAGGGCCAGTATTGACATGTTCCTGTGATAACCTCATACATTTACTGTTGTAATGGGGTTTGTTGCAACATATGTCCTATGAGGGATATGAAGTCAGTAACTGTCACTGCCTTCACCATCTACAGACTGCAATCCTCACACTACCTTCTGCAGTCCACAGATAGATGCCCCATGGGTAACATATGAAACCAAAGGCACAACACTGCCCAGTCTGCTAATGACCCTGTAGATGGGGATTCTTCATAAACATGGAACTGACATAGCAGGTATTGAGATATGTACGACAGCCATATCCAGACAAACAGTGTGAAACCAACATTACTCCAAATGCAGTATAGCAGCACTTACAGTCTGTAGTCAGGTCCGGCACTTCCCCCTCCTGTTTATTGCCCTCTTTCCACAATGTATGTTGTTAGAGGTAAATCCCCAATCCATCTGAGATGCTGTTTGCCAAACAGCAGATCTAGTTCCTGCTCACAGTGAATGAAAAGGGCCAACACCACCATGATGTTCCTAGGTATTGGAGTGTGTTTCCATGCAATTGGCTATGGGAATGTTACCACAGCTGTTCCACATGCAATCAGCTAGGGTAGGGCTGCAGTTCGTGCAGAGGCCATCAGCTGATCGTGAGGATCACTTAAAATACACATGCTGCTGCCTAAGCAAAGCATGTGTGGGTCTCCACGTCCACCAGAGAGGGAGTGGGAGAGGCAGACAAAGGCAAATTCATGTCAGGGAGGGGTGGGAGAGTAAAACTGAAGCATGTTTGAGTCACACACCTACCAGCACAGGGTATCAAACCCCCAACAACTATGTACTGCTATCACAGCTCGATGCAGTTATTGGATGCACCACATGGGTTACCTGCTGTGGAGCACTCAGAACATATATGTGATAGTGAGTGACATCTGCAACAGGGATATGGTAGCTATACGGTAGGTGACATACACGTGCCTGTCCGCATGAACAGGTGCCAGCATCAACACAGATTCACTCTCACAGGGACACACATTTACACACTTGGCAGGGCCAGGAGTACAACTCATCAGTAGTGGGATTGCCACAACACATCACTGTGCAGGTATCATATGCACAACACGGGTCATACGGAGGTTGTATGGGCAAAGATTATGAGGAGGTGTCAGACATCAGACAGCATGCTTCAGTATGCCTATGGGGGTTGTAGTGAGTGAGGATGTGGACATATGCACCATACAACACACACACAAACACACAGGGTGTCAGTACTGACATGCATGGGTGCATGTCTGCACGGGTGTGTGGTGGTCGACTGTGCCAGCAGGCTATACAAGGGTAGGTGATGGGTATACCTTGGCATTAGACCACATGACAATGGTCTGCATTGTGGCTCAGGGCTGTAGATTCTACATTTGCCCACACAGGTGGGTATTGTATCCCCCATTCAGTCACCTGGGTGACTATTGTGTGTGGCCAATGCTGTGCATCGCTTGCCATGTATGTGTTCCTTAGTCCATGACATGGCCTAGGATGTGCACACCTCCCACATGCATGTGCAGTGACAAGTGGAACTGTACCTGGTGTGTCTGGCCCATGTTCTGAACACAGATTATCATCAGATGTGCCAGTCTTGCCCACCTGTGGCAGGGACTGGTAATGGGCAGCAGGTTTACCCTACACCTACATTGATAGCATGCTAACAGCATTCCCTGGTGTCAGTGGCATCTGTCCATACAGGGTATGTTGTCAGGCATTGTATGTCTGTTGTGGGTCACATGTGAAGGCACCACAGGTGGTGCAGGTGTCCATTGGGGAACATGGGGGACGTGCACTGTCTGCATGTATGTGCATATTAGATAGATGGGGAGGGTGACATGCCCTCTGTAGCCCACTGATATCACTCCATAGTTACTATCAGTGTCCAATATGCAGTGTACTACCCACATATTGGCTGTTACCTAGGCATGTGTGTGCATGAGACATGGGTGAGAGTGTGCTTTGGGTAATATTGGGGTTGCTAACTGTGATTGCCTGGCCTTGATGTCAGATGTATGGGTATGGATATGCACCCCAGCCTCTCAGCTATTTCACAGCTGTTATCCCTGTACAGTGGACATTGTGATATGTACTAGGGCCTCCATATAAGAATTTTACAAAACCTGTCACAAATTGGGCCCAGGCGTCACATGCACATCCACCTCCACGGCTACGAGTCACACACACATGCCACACATTGAGGCCAGCTGTCACATGCACACCTACCTCCACTCAGGATATGAGTTACTCACATGCACACCACATATTGGGCCCAGGTGTTGCACGCGCATCCACCTCCACCCAAGATACGAGTCGCACACACACACACACACACACACACACACACACACACACACACACACACACACACACACACACCTGTCATGTCTGGGAGTAGAACACCTACTTAATAAGTTTATTACACTACACAGTTATAGTACGAACCACAGACATTACTGGAGTACTCATTCCCCAAAGGTGCATTTCACATTGAATGACATCAGCTGGCTTGCCAAAGTAGGCCATTTGAAATGTACTGCAAGTGACTAGCCTAAAATGCATTACTCCCTACACAGACAGTGAGACACACACAAAACATCCACAACCAGCATTTGTGGGTATAGAACCCCTGACATAGGCATATCTCACATTACAACATTGGGCTGTTATAGGACACACCACAGGGATTATTAGAGAATCCTTCCCCAAAGGTGTATTTCACAAGGAATGACATCAGCAGGCTTACCAAAGTAGGGCATTTGAAATGTATTGCGAGTGACTAGCATAAAATGCATTGCTCCCTACACAGACAGTGAGACACACACAAAACACCCACAACCGACATGTGTGGGTATGGAACCCCTGACAGAGGTCTATATCACACTACAGCATGGAGCTGTTATAGGACACACCACAGGGATTACTGGAGTGCTTTTTTCCCAAAGTGCATTTCACAATGAATGACATCACAGGATTACCAAAGTAGGGCATTTGAAATGTACTGCGAGTGACAAGCCTATGATGCATTTCTCTGTATACAGACATTGAAACACACAAAACATCCAGAATTGCCATAGATGGAGATGGAACCCTATCAGGGTTCCAAATCACACTCCAGCAGTACGCAGTTACCAGACGCACTACAGAGATTACTGGGCTACAACCTTCCCAGAGGTGTAGTTGTAGGTGGGTGACATCAGCAGCCTTGCCAATGTTGAGTATATGAATTGTAAGGTGTGTGAGTACCCTAAAAAGCATTGTTCTCTACACAATTAGAGACAGACAGACATGAATACAAACTCACACACACAGTTGTCAAGTCTGGGGTAAGAACACCTACTTAACTACTTTATCACACTACAGCAGTAGACAGTTACAGGGCATGCTACAGAAATTACTAGGCAGCAACCTTCCCAGAGGTATATTTCTAGGTGGGTGACATCAGCAGCCTTGCCAAAGTTGAGTATATAAATTGTAAGGAGTGTGAGTACCCTAAAAAGCATTGTACTCTACACAGTCAGAGACAGACAGACGCGCACACAAACAGTTGCCAAGTCTGGGGTTAGAATTCATACCTAACTAGTTTATCACACTACAGCAGTACACAGTTATGGGACATGCCATGGAAATTATTGGGCTACAACTCTCCCAAAGGTGTATTTCACATTGTATTACCTCTGCAGGCTTGTCATAGTAGGGCTATGGGGAGGGCGGTGTGTGCATGGGCCATAACCCATTCATGTACGGATTGACACGCCACATGCGGACACACACGGGGTCATATGTCACAGGTACGTGTATACAGCTGCTAGATGACTACTTCCTTGTACAGTCATGTTGCACAGCTGGCAGGGGCACCACAAAGTCTGTAATGCTGACAGATACTGGTGACTAGTATCTGCAGTGAGTGACATCTGTACCTCATGTGTTTGGGGCCCTTTGGCTGTGTGCTGGGTTGGACAGGCCTGGATGGCTCCTTGTCACAGTGACCCTCATTTACACATCTATGTATGTCTTCCTTTGGCTTATTATAGTGTGTTGTCCTGACATATATGTCTGTATTCCTATCCACTGTGTGTGCAAGGCATGAGTGGTGCATACTGACGACTGTCTGCACTAACAACTGCAACTGCCAGATATGTCTGGTCCACTGGTATTTGCAGTCATGACCTTCATGTGTTTCAGTGTGTGAGCATGCCACAATATGACCTTTCAGTATGTTGTAGACTGACATTGCCTTCAGTGTGAGCATGCCCAGTATGGCCGTATGTATTGAATCTATGGATCATGTCCAGGTAGTTTGTGCTGCAGTGCTGACCTTTCTGTTGTACACCAACTGGTAGCATGCTGTCTCTGCAGGATATCCATTGATCATTTGGCTTTGACTGTTACTACATTTCTGCATAGCAGGGGGGGCACACTTGACTGTTTCTACATTTCTACACATAAGTGGGGGGGCACACCTGACTGTTATTACATTACTATGTAGGATGGGGGCACACCTGACTATTTCTACATTTCTACATAGGGTTGTGGGGGCACACCTGACAGTTATTACATTACTATGTAGGATGAAGGGGGGCACACCTGACTATTTCTACATTTCTACACAGGAGTGGGGGGGCCACACCTGACTGTTATTACGTTACTATGTAGGATGGGGGGAACACCTGACTATTTCTACATTTCTACACAGGGTTGGGGGGCACACTTGACTGTTATTACATTACTATGTAGGATGTGGGGGGCACATGTGAAACATGTACACATTCGCTTTGACCGTACTGGTATGTCAGGTGCTCCATTTCATTCTGTATTGCTAACTATCATGCTGACTAGAGACATACTAGTGTACTACAGATTGTGGCTTTGGTTGCCCTACTTATTATTGTCTGACTTCCTATCCTTCAGAACTAACATCCCGCTGCCTGCCCTGCTGTGGTCTGTCTGTGTGGGCCGGGGGAGGGTTAACCATAGCCATCATTCTGGGGCCATGCCATAGGCTCTGTTTGGGTTTGTCTACACCTGTCCTGCTGGCTGAGATTGTTGCTAGGTATGTGATCTGTCCTGACTGGCATGTGTGGGTCATATGGACACACATGTCGCACAGCACATTTCCTGCAGTGGGTTTTGTCACACTGTGTAGTACTGGCTACTGTAGTGATTCCAGTATGTGTTGCAGATGTCATGGTGCCACTATGGGTGTCTACTGCCTGCTGCTATAGCATTTAGCCACCCAATTCCCTGGCATGCTCACATCCATACCATAGCTACAGGTAACAACACATTCTACACCATTTGGCAATTGGTAGGTTGATTGACTTACCTTTAGGGTGTGCCAGACCTGCAGATGGTGCTGGAGGGCTGCCTATGTTGGATGCACATAGTACACTCCCTATACATGGTTGAGCACAGGTAGTGTCAAATTGGGCATCCCTTTTACTGTAGTCAGGAAGTCCTTCTACGTGGCACACCTAATCATAAAAGGGTTCTCATCCAGGAAAAAAGAGGTCATCGTTGCCCTCTACTCATCACTCATTAGACCCATTATAGAGTACAACGCCCCTTTTGGAATGTACCTCACAAGACATCTGCAGCAGCTGGACAGGCCACAGAAGTACCTCACAAAGAGGATTACTGGACTCAAACAAATGCCCTACACTGACCGCCTCAAAAAACTCCAGCTTTACTCCGTAGCATATCGCCTACTCAGAGGTGATCTCTGCCTAACATATAAAGCTATGTCAAACCCAGAGCTGTTGGACATGCTACACCTAAAGAAATCCCAATCTCTCCGAGTTACACGCTCTAGGGACCTAAACCTTGTCACCACAATAAACAGGACATGCTGGAGGGATAGATTCCTATCCCAGAGACTTTCCATACTCTGGAACAGGCTACTCATCTATGTCAAGCAAAGTTCTTCATTAGCACTCTTCAAGAAAAATCTTGATGAGTGGATGGGAAATAGGAAATACACCCCGGGGATCACTTCTGTGTCTCTGCTCATCAGTGGCACAGGAAAATAACTTTCCTGGGTGGCGTAAGCCAGGGAACCTTGTTGGCTAGGCTTGTGTAGACCCTTGGGCCGATAGCCTAGTACCTACCTATGAACCTATGAACCTATGTGTGAGTCAGACAGAGTTGTCATTCCCTGGGTCCCTACTGTGTCAGTACATGTGCTATAGGTTGCCTCTTTACCAAGGCCAGGGCATACTGGGTACGCCTCCTTCTGCCTACTGGGGCAGGCTCAGGCTGTTCCTCCTCTGGGTCGCTCTGTGCCTGTGCAGGCCTTGGCATTGCTGGGGGGGTTGTGTGGCCCTGCCCCATGCTGTTCCTGCTGCAGCTGTTTCCTTAGGATCATATTGTGTAGCATAGCACTTACCATAAGAATTTAGGTACATGTAGCTGGGGAATACTGCAAGGCTCCATCGGATGTGTCCAGACACCAGAACCATGGCCTGAGCATCCCAAACACATGTTCTATTATATGTCTGACCTGTGCGTGTGCCTCATTATGACATTGTTGTTCAGGTGTGTGTGCATTTCTGATGGGTGTCATCAGCCATGGCTCCAGTGGGTACCCAGCATCCCCCACTAGGTGACCGTAGGGGATGTCCACATTGGCAAATCTCTGGTACAGCTGCATTAGATGCCATATGTGGGAATCGTTATAGCTTCCAGGGCAACCAGCACACGCATTCATTATAATGCCCTGGCCATCACAAACAACCTGGCAGTTGATAGAGTGGATGCCCCTGTGGTTGATGTAGGCCCTATCCTGCTCATCGGGTGGTGCTTTGATGTGTATGTGCATGCAGTCTATAGCACCCACTACCCCAGGGTATTCTGCTATTTGGTGGAAAAGAAGCATATTGCTGGTCAGCACCTCACGGGTGTTGAGGAAATATACATGCTCACTGGCATGTGCTGACATGGCATCCAAGAACTGGTGGAATACTCTGGATGCTGATGCCTGTGAGATCCTCATGATATCCCCAGTTGTGCTTTGGGAGGTAGCTGTGGCTATTATACCTAGGCCTATACATACCTTGATGTCCACTGGGATGGGTTTCCCTTGGTCACTTTGGTGTGTCAGGTGTGGTCAGCACAGCTCAACAATTTGCTCTTGGAGGTCTCTGTCCACCCTATAGCGCTCCACTATCTTCAGCTCATGTAGCCCCTGGTAGGTTACCCTGGGTCTGCACCCTCTTCTCCATCTCCTCACTGTGGGTTGTTCAGCAGCATTCACATCCTCACCAACCTCAGCGTCTTGCACATGTTGTTCTATGTTGCCTGCTGCAGCCCTTCTCATTTTGTAGGTTTGTTTGTGGTGGTGTAGAGTGTGAGAAAAACCAGAGGGGAAGGCGTTTGCTTAGTTTATAGCAGTGTTCTGGGCTGGGCTGGTCTGCTGCCTTTGTAATTGGCTGATTCTGATACATTTCACCTGCCAGCTAAGCTAGTTCTCCTTGAATACCTTCCTACTGCTGTTTTCCCTTCCAGTTGCCTTCCTGTTTAAGCCTGTGTGTGCACTGCACAAACAGAGTGCTCATATGTACACACTGCTGCTTTTTCTTGGTTTAACTTCTTTTTTCTTCCTGTAAAACCTGGTGCGTGGCGCGCACACCCGCTTACACTTTGTAAAAAGTGCTAGGCAGGTTTAAACACACCCCCTAGCTTAGCTGTGCTATACTAGGTGCAAACTGAAACCATAGGACTCCCATCCTCTTACAGTATGCCTGACACACCCACCCATGATGTCACCTACCTCCGAGTCTTGCACTCAGCTATTCATACTCTTACACTGTTGGGACCTGCCTCACATACTGGGGAAAACTGTGATTCACTATCCTTTCCCTCATTGGCATAGGATTGCCTGCCAATGCATAGTTACATGTCTCACACTGAGCCTCCCCCTTTTGCAACCACTATTCACTGGCCAGGTTGTCTTCTGCCTGCCATTGACTTGCATGGCAGGATACTGATTTTAGTTAGAATGCTTATTTTAGGTTTATTTTATTATTCCCCCCCCCCCCCGCTCCCATTTGCACTCTGCTGCCCTATGCTTAAACAGCCGAAAGCAGCTTAAAATAAAATAAAGGTTGATTTTTTTTATTTTTTCTATTGTTTGCAATGCCAATGACCATATACCTGGCCATTGGCCTGCTTCCTCAATAATATGCAACCTTTATCTGGAGCTGTCATAGCTCCATTTTGGATTTTGCAGAAATGTACTCGGTTACTAACCGAGTACATTTCTGCATATTATGCTAGTCCTGCACGCCCTGATTCCTGCTTCCTGGATGGCAGATTTACCTCATTTGTATAGTTTTCAACTGCAAATGGGGTAATTTGCATACGAGGGCTGGGAACATGCAGCACTAGTGCTAGAGCGCTCACGCACGTCAAACGAGCACGTACGTGGATCGCTCGGCCACCATATTGGCACAATTTCCTCTTACACTAATCATGCACGCCATGCAAGCTTTTGAGAATCCAGGGATATGTCTTTTTATGACAGCTTCATGGTGTTCTTCCACTTTCATCGCATATCCTGCTGCTTTTTTTAATGTACTGCCTATGGGACTTATGTTCCTACTCTTACACACTACACCAGTGCTTTGGAAAGGAAGCAATGGAGAAAGGTAGATCTTCATTGCTCCTGTTTTTTTTTTATGTTTTTTTTTTTTAAATAAGGACACTTCAGAGATATGATAGAGTCAGGATGAAGAAAATATTAAGAACATCTGGTACGTAACGTACCTGATCTTCTTAATATTTTCTCCATCCTGCCTCTCTCGTATCTCTACACTGTCCACATTTCTAATTTTATTATTATTATTTTTTTTTTTTATGGTGAAGAAAACTTAAACACTTATAGCATATAATATTTTTTCCATTGATATAGTGCTCAGTCTATAACAGGCACACTGGGTTGGGCTGACCTATCGGCGTGCTTGTTTTTGAATGTTAATGTCCAGTCATTGAATAATAAGCTGTACTTCTGTCAATGTTCAGAATTATTGGTAAAATATTCAGAATCCTAAAAACAGCCATTATGTAGTCCATGCCATGCATAAAATGGTGTAAATTTAAAATTGCATGAAATAATTGTCTAATTTGATTTTAAATTCAGACACATATTCAAATAATGTTATTTTCCTTGGGATACTATTCCATATTCTAACAACTTAGCTTTGAGTTCCACTGTCTGAATATAGAAGTGACTTGGTTTATGTTTACTGGTATTATGGCTTTGATAAAACAAGTTTATGTTATAACCCCCATATCTTTTTTAAATCACCTTGTATAATTTGATAGCCTTATAATGCAGTCTTATAGTATGTAGATGCTTTTCATAGCTCAGGTTTTTCATGTCATTAATGACTGTAGTATGCATATACTAGGTGCATTCTAATATCTTGAGGTTTATTTAGGGTCTATATTAGATGACTGAATATTCCGATATTCGAATCATAGATGGTTGACATCATGTGATTGAACATCGGAAAGGTTGAAGGTGAAAATCAACAGCTTTTCACACACAGAATGGGAAATTTCCCCTTTCTGCACTGAAGTGCATTCTCAGAGTTGGTATATTTAAGTAGGGGGGTGCAGGGGGGCTTGCCCCCCTGCTCAGAGCATTAAGGTAAGTTTTTTGTTTTTTGGGTTTTTTTTATTATATAGTCAATGTTTCGAACTTCCCTCATATGAGTTCTCTCATGTGAGGTTCGAAGTTTTGAAACTTCGACTATATAATATAGACCCTTTATTTATGAATACATACAGAATGACACACTATGCTCAGCATTAGGTCTTGTCAATGCAATGTTAATATGAGCCATAACATTAGGTAAACTTGAGGACATTATGTGCATAGTAAATTTCATAATATTATAAACCATTTGCCATACTGTATGAATGTAAATGTCAAATCAAAGGTTTTTAGAGAAGCAAATACTCAAGCCATTATAATAATCAGCAGTATTAAAATATAATTGTCTGCAGCATATCGTTCTTATTTGTTCTTGTTCTCAAAATGAATAACAATACATTTCTTAGAATTAGACTTAACCCTGTGTCAGTAAGCCATTTATAGTGCATGGAGTGCTGTAATTGCACTCCAAAACTGGAAAAAAGATAAAACTTTTACAAGCTCCTGTAGTGTGAGACCTGGCTGTAACAGGGCTGTCAGAGGTATGTGACAAATATTGCACCCCCCTGAGCAATATTACATTCACTCTCAATGGTACTAGAATAGCTTTCCTCCTATGTCCACATATGTTTATAGATGTCAGTCTGTAACATTGGTGCAGTGGATAGGCTTGTCACTTAATACCAACAGGTTCTCTGATTCAATTCTCAGGTGGGGTGCCTTCTGTACAAAGTCTGCATGTCCTTCCTGTGTTCGTTAGTGTTTGTTCCAGTTTTCTCCCACATTCTAAAGCCATGCAATAGGTGGATTGGACACTCTAAATTGGCCACATATATATGAGAGTGTGTGGTGTGGAAGAACTACTGCAGCAGGGCTAGCCACCTAGTAATCTAAACCTTGGCCATAAATGATTGTCACTGCAAAAATGGGAAAAAGCAGTTGTGGATGAAGTCTGTAAGTAGCTCATTTAAATTAGAGAGGTATTTAACATACAAACACCTAGATGGTGTGGAATGTCACACCTCTAACAGCTTTAACACATCTTACATTCCAGAACATTTTCTCAAAAGTAAATTTAAAATGCATAAAATAAATAAATGTAAATATTTTCTAAACACTAAAAGGTGTTAAAACTGTATAAATAGCATTGTTATCAGTAAGAAGGATTCTTGACAGTGATAACAGTCAGTGCATAAATAGCCTTTTCCATATATACTGTAATATATCACAATGCACAGAAACCCCAAATTACGTTTTGCAGATGTTCACAAATTTTCAAATCTTAGGATTGTACAGCCTAGACATATATTGTTAGAACAGTTTTGTGAACCAGACATAAGCTTTCACATGCCAACAAGAACTTCCTCTATATGTGCATGTTTATTGAAATATTTATAGATATATGAACATATATGCTTAACTGCGTAATTAGTTAATCAGATAATATTGCATATCCCTCAAAATATGCAGCTTGCAGTGCAAATATCAATGCTCTTCAATATCTAAACTTCCCATTTTTTATTTAATGCCATGCAACAGGTACTAAGTCATTCATTTTTGAAGTATTAAGTACATATGGAAATATTGCATATTTTCATAATTACTAGCAAACATGTAGCAATATTCCCAGTAAAGTTTGATATAAACCAGCACTGACAGCGGATTGTCCTGTCTCCCACATTGGTGTCTCATACCATACACTTCAATAACACATAGGTCTCTCAGTTATGAAAATATAAACACACATTTGAAAATATGAATAATAAGTGGCAAACAAAGATACATTTTTTCCACAGCAGAACATCCTAGACTAACAACCTTAGTGTCATTTTCTTAATAACTCCTTGTCCTTTATAATATTGCCTACTATTAACTGATAAGTTAAGGAAGCCAGACCCAAGAATGTTTTGTATGCCATTAGGCAGTAAGGGTGTGAACTGGAAGTATACAAAACGGTGTTATAGGCTTGAGTGAGTTAAAAACTGTCCTTGATTTTTTTCCTTACTTGTTGAGGTGAATTTCTTAACATCCATGTCTCAAACATATAATAATGTGGTTACAATTGGAGACCCAATCGTAATCTTCTATGAAATGTTCACCTAACTGTGCCTTTTAAATGTGCGTAAATACTTGCAAATTGTAGAATATACAAAAACCTGTACAAAAAATGTCTTAAAGCAACATCACAAATACCATAAATACTGAAAAATTTTTTATAAAACTGATGGAAAGAGATTTTTAGCAGTGTTGAGGAACTGTGTTTAAATTATCATTGCAATATATTCTGGGATGGAATGGAAGGAGGATATATATTATATGAACGAGCGATCAAAATGTCGAGTACAAGATATTCAACATACTTTGATCGAACGTTCATGTAATCAGACTCTCCAAATGTTGAAATTTGGAGTTCTGAAATATTTTGGTCAGCCTTCCTAGTGAGTGTGGCGTGTGACATAAACACACTACACTGTTTGGAATAGCTCCGTAAAAGGCTGCTTTATTTAATATACCAACTGTGAGATCGCCGTACATTGGTGAAAGGGCAATTTCCCGGTAATCGCTTGTGTCAGAAGTTGCTTTGCGATTATCAGGAAATTGCCCTTTCCCCAATGTACAGCGATCTCGGAGTTGGTATATTTAGTTAGGTGGGTGTGGGGGGGGGGGGCAAAGCCCCCCACTTTGTTTTAAAAGTATGTGTATTTGTGTAGGTGTTTGAGTGTTTGAGTGATGTGAGTGTGTACGGGTTTGTATGAAATGGTTGTATGTGTGCATGTTGTATGTTAGGTGTGGGAAAAACAAAATCTTTCAATTTTGTATTTTTCAGTGTTTTTAGGTTTCGATGACATGATCGAGTGATCAAAGTGTGTTGAGTATGTTGTACTCAACATTTTGATCGCTTGTTCATGTAATATAGACCCTGTAAAGGAGCATACCCAATTTTAGAGTCTACCTTGAGAAAAAGATAAATGATTCTAGTGCTTTATCATGTGGCCTTCAAATAAGTAGGCAAATATATATATGTGTGTGTATATATATATATATATATATATATATATATATATATATATATATATATATATATATTGGTTAGTTTTTGAGAAAACTGTTGTAATCATATCCACAAGGACTATAATTAGTGCTTAGTCTTGCAATGGTTAAAATGATGCTTGTCACTTACATTTTGGTTATTACAACTCTAGATAGATAAAATCAATTCAAACTATCCAGGCAAGTTGATAATCAGAGAGTTATTAGTGGTGATGGAGGGGGAGATGTTACAAGAAAAAATATATACTAGGTATTTCAAAAAGAGAATGCAGCATAATCTTACAGAATAAGAAACAAAATAACTAACAAGAAAAAATGAATACAAGCAAATCAAATATTAGTATGTCAATGCATCACAGGAACAAAATATGTATCCACAGCTTCATACTTTCATAGTTTCTTATCAGGATATTAAACCTGAAGGATCTTCAGAAGCCTGGCCATGCATTCTTATGAAATATGTTGCCCTTGTAATTTAAATATAAAATAACACAGAGCAGCAGAATATTAACTAGTTAACTCTTTCCATAAGGGAAAAGGGTGCTACTCCATGGATGAAATTGCAATTTTCCATCAATTTATTCAGATTACATTTGAATAAAGTAAGAGAAGTACTTTGTTTTAGGTGGAGAAGAAGATGATGCCAAAGAAAATAAATTCTCTTTGATACATATCTATCCCTCCAATATGTTCTCTTTATGCTAAAGACGAGATTCATATCTTTTGAGCAGGTGTTTATGCCTCCATTGGAGTTGTAGAAGTGCAATAGGTCTGAGAAACTAGGATCTGTTGAGGCATTGTATGGGAGACAGTAGTCACCCCTCAACAAATTGTATGATATCAAAAATAGAGACAAGGCTTTGAGATGATCAGTGCAATTCTTATGATTTAGACCCTTGACTATCTTGGTAAGAAAATGTGAGCCTTCAAGTTGTGTCAAGTGCTTGTACAGGCACATGCAAAAGGGACATACTATAGCAATAACCCACGCCTGGGTGTGGGTAATGCTAAATTTAACCACGGTTGGCGTGGTTTGGTCCCGAGGGCGAAGCCCGAGGGACCAAACAAAGCCAACTGTGGGTAAATTTAGCATTACCCACACCCAGAAGTGGGTTATTGCTATTATACCATGACATTATTTAAGAAAAGAAACTATTACTTTTCTTAAATAATGGCATAGTATAATGCCTGTTTACTGCCCTTCCGCAGATGTCTTGGCATCCGCGGCAGTTCTGATGTACTGCGCCTGCGCAGTACATCAGACTGTGAGCAAAACGGAGAAAGCAAGATCTCCGTTGCTTTTTATGTCTCGCTATGTTAAATGTGTTTAACATAGCGAGACAGTTTTAAAATAAGCAACGGACATCTCCATTACTTATTTTAAAACTGTCTCGCTATGTTAAAATCATTTAACATAGCGAGACATAAAAGCAACGGAGATCTTGCTTTCTCCGTTGCTTTTTAAACACTGCTAAGCTATGTTAAATGGGTTTAACATAGCGAGACAGCTTTAAAATAAGTAACGGAGATCTCCGTTGCTTATTTTAAAGCTGTCTCGCTATGTTAAACCCATTTAACATAGCGGGACAGTATTTAAAAAAAAAGAGTTATACTAATGGAAAAAAGTCCGGGCGACCGGACCTTTTTCCATTAGTATAACTCGATTTACAACGGGCACGCTGGCCAATCAGCGTGCACGTTTTGGGGGGATCATGGTATAATTTTCAATAATCAGTCTAATAAGTGCCAAGTACAGTGGACAATTCACATCTCTGTATCCTTACTAATAAGCTACACAATGAAAAAGGACTTTCACCAACAGTGTATTAATTTCGAATAATGGACAGTTCACTCTCTACATAGATTCCCAGGTTCTTAACTACTGGAGAGTTAATAATGGCACAGTTTACAGGCATCAACAAACTTGATGAACCATGAGCCCTAAAAATTGGCTTTGACCTCTGAGAAGTAAATGACAAAACTGTGTTGTTCAGGGATAGATAACATTGGTACGCCAGTGGGGACATGTTTTTTGAGGAGATGGTGCTGCCAATCCTTATTTCTCAGGTTCTATTTGAGAACTAATTTACTATCCATTGAGTTACATAGGGATTGCCATTTATCTTGGAGTTTATTAACAACACCTAAGTGTGGAATTGTGTCAAACACTCTAGAAAGATCCAGATATGTAGCGTGTACTGATTTTCCCTCATCATTGCTTTAGCAGCCTTCTTGAAGAAGTCAACCAAGTTGAGTAGGTGGGATCTGCACTTGACAAAACCAAATTTTCTTAGGATAAGGGCTTGTAGATTGCTATCTCATTGTTTATTAATTACATAAAGATCCTTTCCATACCTTACAGATGAAGCTTATCAGACTTATTGGTCTGTAATTATCTTGGTAAATTGATGCCTCGCCCTTGTGCAGGGGAATGACTGTTGTTGTCCTCCGTTCATTTGCTACATAGCTTCTTTGGAGGCTGATATTGAATAACCTCTGTAGGGGTCTAACAGGTCATATTGAGGGGGGGAGGGGGAAATTTGAGATAAAGTTATCTGCTAGTAGATTGGTTATGTGCTCTGGATCTTTGTAGCTGATATCATTTGTTATCATCTCTGTATAATGCTGGGCATTGTTTTTGAGGTTTCCAACAGAATTAAAAAAGTCATTGTTGTTATCTTTAGCCTAGGTGGTTATTTTACCTCAAATCTGTCTTTGGGTGATTTGATCAAGAACCTGAGTTCCCTGCTAAGTTAGCAAAAGCATTTTGGCATGTTGGAACTAACATTTATTTTCATGTTCTGTGAGTTTTATTTTTCCTTCCGCTATAGACCCTGTTCATATTTGGGCACCAGTATAGAGCATATTTTTAAATTTGGCGTGCATTAACTTGGGAGGGGAACAGACACTTCTATGCAGCTGTTTACAAGAGCATAGAATTTGACAACAAAGTATTCAGCATACGCAGTGGGGTCATCGTGTTGGGAAGGAATAGTGAATTTAGCCAGGTCATCAATCAGTTTAAGTAGATTTGCCTTAGAATAATCTCTGAATACTGAGGTATTGGATGGTGCTTCTGGCTTCATTTTTATAGTAAATGTCACTGACTTATGTTCAGATTTAACTAGCAGGGTAGTTGCAACTGATAGAGAACAGAACTGTCCCATACTAGTAAGGACAAAGTCTAGGATTTTGTTCACCCCTAGTTTAGGTGTGGGCTAATTAGTCCAGAACATTTGTATTGATGAACCCTAGAAATCACTGGGCATACATATTAGGGGATGTGTAAGTCTCTCACTTTATAGAGAGGCAATTAAACTCCCCTAGGAGAATATTTGGCTTGATAAGTAGGGATGTCATCCGCATCAGAAAGGAGGTATTGGTCAGAGGGGACGCAGAGGAGGTCCTGTAGTTGACTGTGTTGAAATTCAGGGTTTTTTAATAGTGCATTAGACATGGAGTAGTTCTAGGTCATAAACCTGTCAAACAAGTCTGGAGATGTCATTTTGGTTAATGAATACAGAGACACCCCTGGATTTAGTCACTTGCCTGGTGCAGTGAACTTGAATAAGTGGTAAGCATTGAAGCCTTATAGGTTCATAGGTTCATACTATACTAACTGCCTTTGTGGGCCATTTTAAGTTTAGCCAATTACCCCAAGTGAGAATCAAACCCTGCACCTTGTGTCTGAAAGGTAAACACCTTAACCATTAAGCCAGCCTCCCACCCTTGCTCTGATGGGGTGGTCTTTATGGACCTAAACCAAGTCTCTGCAACAATACATACTGATGTAGTCTACAGTAAGGAGTGCCTTTATATAGCAGAGTTTTCTGTTAAGGCTCGTAGCACTGAGCAGCATAGCCTTTATTTTATCTAGATTTTGCTTTGTTATGTTGGGTAGTTTTGGAGATTGACAGTGCTTAAAAAGCAATATGGGAGTGGATATGGTTTTAGACACTATAGTGAAGCCTCTGAGATAGAGGTGAAGACCATCTATGGTGAAGCAGTATGGACTGTCAGCTGTCTCCTCCCAGGCTGATGTATATTATACTCCTATGAATGACACCAGATGCTAAGCCAATCAGTGAAATCCATAATCTTTCTTGTTTGTATTGTAGCTGAGATGATGTGAGGTAGTGCCAGCTGTGCCAGGGTGGGAATGGCAGTGCATGTGTAACATATGCCAGAATTGTTAGCTGGAATTTTGTAAAGAATTATATGTCATTTGAATATCAAACTGGTTTGTACAGATGCTTGTGTTAAAAAATTATCAACAGTGGGCCTGTTGGATAGAAAAGAAACATACATGTATGTCAGACTGTATTGTTGTATCTGATGAAATGTATATATTTTAATAGAGGATACTAGGAGGGAGGGGGCTAAGTTCAGCCCAGCTACCCTTAAGACAAATAGCCTGAAATTAAATTACTTGGTTTAGGCCATAAAGATTTTATCTCATAGGTCTGAATGCAGCCAGAGACGTAATGTCTGCGAAAAGCCTGGGCTGGGATTCTGCTTTATTGTCCTTAATGGTGAACTAATTGCTACCCTTGGGTACCAGAGAATGTCTTGCTAGTTTCTATAGGAAGGGTGGAAGTGCTGCAATTGTTTTAGAGTTTCCAGATGATGTATTAAACCTTAGCTAAAGTTCTGTGTGTGTATTGTGACACATCAGTGCCAGATCCTGGCTCAGTTTCTAGTGAGAGGGTAGTATGGGAACCACAGAGTCAGGTGACCAGATGTGATGTCATTTTGTAGCCAGCACTGAAATTGCATTTGAATAATAGTGAATTATTTGAGAAGAGAACTCTGTTTTTGGACCTGGGAAGACACTCATCCACCACTTTCACCTTGTTTTGCTTTAGTAAGTAATTAGGGAAAAGTAAATGTTCTTTTTCTGTATCTGTCTTTCCATCTGTGTTTTATTATTTCCTGATATTGAAACTCTTGTGTTTATTGTAAATATTCAGTATTTTGATTTTTTTTATTATTTATTATTAAATATATCTAAACCTTTCATTGTGACTGGTCTTTTAGAAAATATTTAAGCTTTGAGAGTACTTGCATTTATTTAGTGGCACTGTGGGTCCATGTTCCTGAAAGTCTTGCTGCTTGGTTAAATGTGACCATTTGCATAAGTAATAATTTTAATAAGTGTAATTGGGTACCCTGGTAAGAGCCTTAAAGTAGCTGGCTTCAGGTGTTCTGGTGGTAGCATATCTACCCTATAGTCTGGGTAGAGGTGGCAGAGCGGGTAAGCTGTACCAGCCTTTCAAAGGTGGGTTTGTGTGTGTGAAAATCAAATCTCAAAAAAAGTTTATGTCTGACAGTACTTTGAACCGGGACAATGAGAGCACTGATTTCACAGAGAAGGTGGTGGAGGACTTGGCTTTATAGTGCCAAAAAATATCAGAACCTCCTATAATAAACCAGCAAGAAAACTTCAACACCATAATAACGTCCACTCAGTTTATTAGCCGCTTTCGTCAAGAAGACTTCCTCAGAATACAAATACATACTAAATCCACCATACTTAAAAAGTTACATTCTAATTACATCAAATTCATAAAATAATTATTCAATTAAGTCAAAAAAATTCATTGACGTCTCTATTAATACGAGGTTTTGTTATTTTTTGGTGGTGTGAATTTCTTCATTGTTGGTTTTTGGTATAGTGTCAGTTCTATAGTGGTCAGTGGGAAGTCTTATTTGGGACCTGAAAAGGAAGCCCAGCTCAGGACTGGAGTGTGCATTCTCTGTGTGCTATTAAGGGAAATTGCAGTTGCTGAAGAGGACTGCATCTGAAAATACTGTGTGTGTCTTTCTATTTTTCCTCACAGTGAACATTCCCCACTGGTGTCAGTTGTGAGTATTGAGGCTCCCTGATCACTGGCCCAGAGGAAGGATGTCACAGTGGCTTCATTCTTAGTGAGGGTAAAATGCTGCTCAAGGCTAGATTTATACCTGCTTCTGATACATATTTTGAGAGGTCCATCATGTCTGTCATTATATGGTCCAAGGAGGTACATCTCAAGTCATTTACTCTCGTAAGTCCTATGACTGTCTTATATATGCACTTATGGTTTAAGGATTTAAGTGCATGTGTGAGGTGGCAAATCTTGGCTCTTAAGAGGAAACTGACCTTGGCCCTCTGGCCCTTTTTTGCCCTTGTGAGTGGTGCATCAAGGTGTCTTACTATGGAATCACCTAATATTATCATGGTGGATGGCATTGAGGTTTGGCTTATGAGCTTTTTAGTTAAGACACCATGAGTCTTAGATGCATGTTTCATGATAGAGTCTGCTTGAATTAAGTGTTTGTGAGCTTCCTGAGAGAATTTCTTTCTTGGGGTACATTTAGGCAGCCTTTCTGATTTAGTTGGGTTATTTTTAAGAGGCTTGGCATGAGTAGATCTATGCAGTGGTCTCTACTGAGTGAAATGGGTATGGTGTGTTGTTGTGTTTTACTAAATGTGGTGGTTGTATTTGAGTACTTTGCCTCCAGAATCATTATATAACGATGTCTCTCACACTGTGTCAGTACATTTAAGTAGTAGAGACAATTAGTGTGTTGCCTCAGGATGTCCATTTGAACCAAGCTGGCTCAATAGGCAGAGACAGCTGTAAAATGCATGTCCATGGTTCAGATGTAAACTGTTGTAGGTTGCAGTGTGAGTGGTCTTAATAGGGTTCACAGCAGTTTAGTTTACTGAAGGGTTATCTGAGTAAAATGACAATTACAGCAGTTTAGTTTACTGAAGGACTATGTGAGTAAAATGGTAGTCTTAGTCTGCATATGAAGGGTGATACGCCTCTACATGCAAACCAGTGGCCCATTGAACAACTATATAGTACTAAATACTCAAGAAGTTTTTGAAGTCAGTTTTAGAGGGAAAGTGAAGTTTCTAAGTTTAAACATTTTGTTTATACAAATTTAAATGAAGTCCTACATAATTTTTTTCACACATAACTTGCTAAATTAACAGAATGACATCCAGTAAAAAACTGTTTTCATTTTTTTATTTGTTCCCTTTTTTGTTTACATGGTAACAGGTAATTAGCAAGGATTTGCTACATTTAGGAATTAGAGTGATTTCTGTGATTTACTACAGGGTTAAAAGACATGGGGGCTAAGACAGTGTGAATCAGATATTGAAACCAAACTGTTCTGTTACTCCATTTTGACTGTGATTCATAGATAAACTTGATGTGTGTCATTTGATTATGATCAGCTGCATTTTTAGTTATTCTGAAAAATGACTAAACCAACCATAAATTTTGTCATAGTAGTAGAGTTCCTTTCTGTGGATATGACTATGTTTACATTTGGGGACGGAAGTAGAAGAAGGATACTGTAGCAACTTTAAGTGCAATCACCTGGATTCTCAAAAGCTTGTATGGAGTGCAAGATGAGTACAGTAGCTCAAGCAGGCAATATGTCTGCCGTGCAATCCATGAACAGCCTGCAGGGGCCTGCACAAGCGCTCCTGCACTAATCCTGCATGGACTAAGCCCTTGTATGAAAATCACCCCATTTGCAGGAGAAATCTATGCAAATGTGGTGATTTTGCAATCCAGCAAGCAACAGTCCATGCAAGACTAGTGCTACCTGCAGAAATGTACTCAGTTAGTAACCAAGTACATGTCTGCAAAATTCAAAATGGAGCTGTGACAGCTCCAAATAAAGGCTGCATATCATGTAGTAAGCATGCCAATGGCCAAGTATAAGGCCATTGACATTGCAAACAAAAAAAAAAAAATACAGAAATCAACTTTCATTTTTTTTAGCCAATCTCGGCTGTTTAAGCATAGGGCAGCTGTGCGCAAACGGGATCGGGGGGAAAATAACAAAATTAACCTAAATTAAGCATTCTAACTAAAATCAGTATTCTGCTATGCAAGTCAATGGCAGGCGGAAGACAACATGGCCAGTGAATAATGGTTGCTAAGGGGGGAGGCTCAGTGTGAGACATGTAACTATGCATTAGCAGGCAATCCTATGCAAATGAGGGGAAGGATAATGAATCCCAGTTTTCCCCAGCATGTGAGTCAGGTCCCAACAGTGTAAGAGTAGGAATAGCTTGGTGCAAGCCTAGGAGTTAGGTGACATCATGGGGGGGTGTCAGGCATACTGTAAGCGGATTGGAGCCCTGTAGCTTGGATATACTCCTAGCTTAGTTCAGCTAAACAAGGGGGTATGTCTAAACCTGACTAGCACTCTTTACAAAGCCTAAGCGGGTATGCGCGCCACGCACCAGGCTTTACAGGAAAAAAAAGAAGTTAAACCAAGAAATAGCAGCACTGTGCACATTTGAGCACTCTGTTTGCACAGCGTGCACACAAGCTTAAGCAGGAAGGCAATGGGAAGGGAAAACAGCTGTACGAAGGTAATCAAGGAGAAGTAGCTTAGCTGGCAGGTGAAATGTATCAGAATCAGCCAATTACACAGGCAGCAGACCAACCCAGCCCAGAACACTACTATAAACTATGCAAACACTTTCCCCTCTGGTTTTTCCCACACTCCACACCACCGGTGTAAACAAGCGGGGAACTTTTAACACTCACAACAGCAAAATGATAGGGGGCTGCAATAGCTATCATACAACAACTTGTGGAAGAGGCTGAGGGTGGTAATGATGTGAATGCTGTCGACCAACCCACAGTGAGGAGATGGAGAAGAGTGTACAGACCCAGGGTAACCTATCAGGGCCTCCATGAGCTGGAGATAGTGGAGCGATATAGGGTGGACAGGGACCTCCTACAGCAAATTGTTGAGCTGTGCCAGCCATGCCTGACACAGAACTAACAGTGGGGAACCCATCTCAGTGGATACCAAGGTATGTGTAGGCCTATGAATACTATCTACAGGTACCTTCCAAAGGCCAACTGGGGATATGATGGGGATTTCACAGGCATCTGCATCCAGGGTACTCCACCAGTTCCTGGATGCCATGACAGCACATGTCGGTGAGTACGTATATTTCCCCAACACCCGTGAGGTGTTGGCCAGCAATATGCAACTGTTCCACCAAATAGCAGAATACCCTGAGGTAGTGGGTGCTATAGACTGCACACACATATGCATCAAAGCACCACCCGATGAGTGGGGTAAGGTCTACATCAACAGCAAGGGCTTCCCCACCATCAACTACCAGGTGGTGTGTGATGCCCAGGTCATAATAATGAATGTGTGTGTGATGGCTGCCCTGGAAGCTATCATGATTCCCACATCTGGCATCTGATGCAGCTGTACCAGAGACTTGCCAGTGGGGACATCCCTGATGGTCACCTAGTGGGGGATGCTGGATACGCACTGGAGCCGTGGCTGATGACACCCATAAGAAATGCACACACACCCGAACAAGAACTTCATAATGAGGCACACACGCAGATCAGAATTGTAGTAGAGCATGTGTTTGGGATGCTCAAGTCACAGTTCCAGTGCGGTGGAGCCTTGCAGTACTCACCAGCTACATGTACCCAAATTGTTCTTGTATGCGCCATGTTGCACAATATGATCCTGCAGAAACAGCTGCAGCAAGAACAGCACGGGGCAGGGCCACACAGCCCCCCACCATTGCCAAGGCCTGCACAGGCACAGAGTGACTCATAGGAGGAACAACCTGAGCCTGCCCCAGTAGACAGAAGGAGGTGTGGCCAGTATGCCCTGGCCTTGGCAAAGAGGCAATGTATAGCACATACACTGACACAGGTGGGACCCACAGAATGACACCTCTCTCTGACTCTCACATACAGTAAAAGGGATGCCAAACATTACACTACCTGTGCTTAACCATGTGTAGGGAGTGTACTATGTGCATCCAACATAGGCAGCCCTGCAGCACCACCCTCAATACTGGGACACCCACAAGGTGAGTGAATCACACATGCCGGTCAGGGGGGTTCACATACCCAACAACAGTCACAGCCAGCAGCACAGGTGTAGAAAAACACAAACAAAGGCTGTGCTATGTCCTCTGAATGAGGCCTATGGCTAACCTCCCCCCTAGGCCTACACAGACAGACTACAGCAGGTCAGGCAGTGGGATGTCAGTTCTGAAGGGTAGGAAGTCAGAAACTAATATGTAGGTAATTAAAAGCTAAGATATGTAGTACACTGGCATGCCTCTAGTCAGCACAATAAGTAAGACTACAGACTGAAATGGATTACCTGACATATCAGTACAGTCCTAGCAAATGTGTACAAGTGTCAGGTTGGCCCCCTCATCCTACAAAGAAATATAGTAAAAGTTAGGTGTGCCCCCCTCACAATCCTGTGTAGAAATGCAAAAATAGTCAGGTGTGCCTCCCTCCTATGTAGAAATGTAGTAACAGTCAGGTGCGACCCTTCCAGTCCTGTGTAGAAATGTAGAAATAGTCAGGTGTGCCCCCCCATCCTATGCAGAAATGTAGTAACAGTCCATGTCAAATGATCAACGGATACCCTGCAGAGACAGAATGCTACCTGTAGGTGTACGACACAAAGGTCAGCACTGCAGTACAAACTACCTGGACTCGATCCACACATTCAATACAGGCGGTCATACTGGGCATGCCCACACACATAGAAATGAAGGCAATGTCAGTCAACAACATACTGAAAGGTCATACTGGGCATGCTCACACATTTGAACACATGAAGGCCATGTCTGCAAACACCAGTGGACCAGACATATTTGGCAGCTGCAGATGTTAGTGCAGACACTCCTCAGTATGCACCACTCATGCTTTACACACACAGTGGATAGGAATACAGGCATATATGTAAAGACAACACACTATAATAAGCCACAGGTAGACATACATAGATGTGTGGAAAAGGATGACTGTGACAAGGAGCCATCCAGGCCTGTTCCACCCAGCACACAGCCAAAGGGCCACAATCACACGAGGGTCAAATGTCACAAACTGCAGATACTTGCCACCAGTATCTGTCAGCATTACAGAGCATGTGGTACATGTGCCAGATGTGGAACATGACTGTTCAAGGAAGTAGTCATCTAGCAGCTGTATACACGTACCTGTGAAATATGACCCAGGTTGCGCCTGCATGCGGAGTGCCAACCCCTAGATGAATGGGTTATGGACCATGCACACACACTGCCCTCCCTATAGCCCCACTATGAAAAGCATGCCGAGGTCATCCACTGTGAAATACACCTTTGGTAGAGTTTTATCCCAGTAATTTCCATGGCGCTTCCCAGATCTGCATACTGCTATAGTGTGATAAACTAGTTTGGTAGGAGTTCTAACCCCAGCCTTGGCAACTGTGTGTGTTTATCCATCTCTGTGTAGAGATCAATGCTTTTTAGCGTGGTCACACTCCCTACAATTGACATGCTCTACTTTGGTAAGACTGCTGATGTCGTCCACCTAAAAATACATCCCTGGGAAGATTGTATCCCAGTAATCTCTGTAGCATGTGCTGTAACTGTGCACTGCTGTAGTGTGATAAAATAGTTAGGTAGGAGTTCTAACCCCAACCTTGGCAAGTGTGTGTCTGTCCATCTCTGTGTAGAGATCAATGCTTTTTAGGGTGGTCACAATCCCTACAATTGACATGCTCTACTTTGGTAAGGCTGCTGATGTCATCCACCTAGAAATACATCCCGGGAAGGCTGCATCCCAGTAGTCTATGTAGCACGTTCTGTAACTGTGTGCTTCTGTAGTGTGATACAATGGTTAGGTAGGAGTTTTAAACTCAGCCTTGGCAACTGTTTGCATGTGATTCTGTCTGTATAGAAAGCAATGCTTTTTAGGGTAGTCACAACCCCTACAATTGACATGCTCTACTTTGGTAGGGCTGCTGATGTCATCCACCTAGAAATACACCTCTGGGGAGGTTGTACGCCAGTAATCTCCATAGCGCATCCTATAATTGTGTACTGCTGTAGCATGATAAATTAGTTTGGTAGGTGTTCCAATCCCAGACTTGGCAAGTGTGTGTGTGTGTGTCTGTCTGACCCTGTCTGTGTAGAGAGCAATGCATTTTAGGGTAGTCACACTCCATACAATTTTTATGCTCTACCTTAGAAAGGCTGCTGATGTCAACCACCTAGAAATACACCTCTGAGAATAATGCAGCCCAGCGACCTCTGTAGCGTGTACCATAATAGCTCCATATTGTAGTGTGATATAGACCTCTGTTAGGGGTTCTATACCACCACATGTTGGTTGTGGATGTTTTGTGTGTGTTTCAATGTCTGTGTGGGGAGCAATGCATTTTAGGATAGTCACACTCAGTACATATCAAATGCCCTACTTTGGCAATCCTGCTGATGTCATTCATTGTGAAATACGCCTTTGGGAAGGAGTTCTCCAGTAATCCCCATGCTGTGTTCTATAACAGCTCTATGCTGTAGTGTGATATAGACCTCTGTTAGGGGTTCTATACCCATAAATGTTGATTGTGGATGTTTTGTGTGTGTTTCAATGTCTGTGTAGGGAGCAATGCATTTTAGGCTAGTCACACTCAGTACATGTCAAATGCCCTACTTTGGAAATCTTGCTGATGTCATCCAATGTGATATACACCTTTGGGGAAGAAGTAACCCAGTAACCTCCGTGGTGCATACTATGACTGTGAAGTGCTGTAATGTAATAAACTAGTTAGATAGGGGTTCTACTCCCGGACATGACGTGTGTGTGTGTGTGTGTGTGTGTGTGTGTGTGTGTGTGTGTGTGTGTGTGTGTGTGTGTGTGTGTAAGTGTGTAACTCATATCCTGTGTGGAGGTGGGTGTGAGTTTGTGACACCTGGGCCCAATGAGTAGCAGTTTTGCAAAATTCTTTTATGGTGGCCCTAGTACAGATCACAATGTCCATTGTACAGGGATAACAGATATGAAATAGCTGAGAGGCTGGAGTGCAAATCCATACCCATACATGTGACATCAAGGCCAGGCAACCACAGTTAGCAACCCCAGTATTACCCAGAGCACACTCTCACCCATGTCTCATGCACACATACACACATGCCTAGGCAACAGCCAATATGTGGGCAGTACACTGCATATTGGGCACTGATGGCAACTATGGAATGATTGTAGTGGGCTACAGAGGGCATGGTACCCTGTTCATCTGTCCAATAGGCATGTACATGCAGACAGTGCACCTTCCCCATGTTCCCCACTGGACACCTTCAACACCTATGGTGCCATCACATGTGACCCGCAAAGGACATACCATTCCTGAAAACATGCCCTGTATTGACAGATGCCACTGATACCAGGGAATGCTGTTAGCATGCTATTAATGTATGTGCAGGGTAAACCTGCTGTCCTCTAACAGTGTCCGCTACATGTGGCCAAGACTGGCACATCTGATGATAATCTGTGTACACAACATGGGCCAGACACCCCAGGTACAGTTCCACATGTCACTATACATGCATGTGTGAAGTGTGCACATCCCAGACACCATCCATGTCATGGACTAAGGAACACATATATGGCAAGTGATGCACAGCATTGGCCACATGCAATAGTCCCCAGGTGACTGGATGATGGTTACAATACCCACCTTTGTGGGCAAATACAGAAACTACAGCCCTGAGCCACAATGCAGACCATTGTCATGTGGTCTGAGGACAAGGTACACCCATCACCTAGCCTTGTATAGCCATCTGGCACAGTCGACCACTGCACACCCATGCAGACATGCACCCATGCATGTCAGTACTGTCACCCTGTGTGTCTGTGTGTGTGTTGTATGATGTGTATGATCACATCCACACTCACTACAACCCCCATTGGCATACGGAAGTATGCTGTCTGATGTCAGACACCTCCTCGTACCTTTGCCCATATAACCTCTGTATGGCCCGTGTGGTGCATGCGATACCTGCACAGTAATGTGTTGTGGCAATCTCACTAGTGATGAGTTGTAATCCTGGCCCTGGAAAGTGTGTCAGTGTGTGTGCATCCCTGTGAGAGTTTGGCTGTGTTAACACTGGCACCTGTTTGTGCGGACAGGTACATGTACTTCACCTAACAAATAGCTACCATATTCCTGTTGCAGATTTCACGCACCATCACATATATGTTCTGAGAGGTCCACAACAGGTAACCTATGTGGCACATCCAATAACTGCATAGAACTGTGATAGCACTACATAGTCATCAGGGATTTGGTACCCCGTGCTGGTAGGTGTGTGACACAAACATGCTTAAGTTTTACTCTCCCACCCCTCGCTGACTTGTCTTTGCCTCTGTCTGCCTCTCTCACTCCCTCACTGATGGATGTGGAGACCTACACCTGCTTTGCTTAGGCAGGAGCACATGTATTTTAGGTAATGCTCATGATCAGCTGATGGCCTCTGCACAAATTGCAGCCCTCCCCTAGCTGATTGCTTGTGGAAAAGCTGTGGTAACATTCCCATAGCCAATTGCATGGAAACACACTCCAATATCTAGTAACATCATGTTTGTGTTGGTCCTTTTCATTCACTGTGAGCAGGAACTCATTCTGTTGTTTGGCAAACAGCATCTCAGAGGGATTGGGGATTTACCTCTAACAACATACACTGTGGAAATAGGCCAACACACAGGAGGGGGATGTGTCTGACCTGACTACAGATTGTAAGTGCTGCTATACTGCATTCTGAGTAATGTTGGTTTAACAGGGCCTGTGCGGCTTTGGCTGTCCTACATGTATTAATACCTGCCATGTCAGTTGTATGTTTATGAGGAGTCCCCATCTGTAGGGTCATCTGAAGACTGGGCAGTGTGTGGGACCTTTGGTGTCATGTGCTACCCACAGAACATGTATCTGTGAATTGCAGAAGGTAGTGTGAGGATTGCAGTCTGAAGATGGTGAAGGCCGTGACAGTTACTGACTTCATATTCCTCATAGGACATATGCTGCAACAAACCCTGTTACAACAGTAAATGTATGCTGTTATCACAGCAACATGACAATATTGGCCCTGTGTATGTGCTTCCAGCCACATCTCAGTCAACCTTTGTATATATGTAGTGTGTTAAAAGGTGCATATGTGCTGTAAACCATAATTAGTGTCATCATATCTTTTAATAATCCAGTGAGATATCAGACTGCTACACATGTTATGTACAGTAGGGGTTATATCGAATGATATTACCTGGGCATACTGTGGTTGTTTGTACAGTATTGAGGTCTGTGTACTTATGGTGAATGTCGACAGTGTGTGCATTGTTAATATGTACCTTGGCCTGTGTACAGACTGTGGTAGTTGTCATCATCCTAGGTCCCATCCTAACTGATGTTACATGCTGCTCCTCTGTATGTTACCGTATTGGCTTACATGTTTGTAGGGCTAAACACACACATGTCCCATACCACAGATGGGCATCAGACCACACTGTGTAGTGGCCAGTATATGTAGGGTTAGTGTGTGAGTGGCACATATGAGAATGGTGTTGAACAGATAGTCCACATACTGTAATATTATGCTAACTTACCATATGCGACTGTGGCTGTGTTCACATTTTTTTGTGGTTTTGCACTTTCACACAGGTGTATCTTACCCTGTGCTGTGACATGCCAGTAGAGCCTGCTATATATGCAGGTACATGTGCATTCCCCCATAGAAGATGTAGGCCAGTGTTGAGCTAGTCTGCCTGTAGCCTGCACAGTGCTTTGTTACATACCTAGCAGCTTACATGCACTTACCCAATGAGGTGTCATGTCCAGATACTTGCCAGAGGTACTGCTGCCAGGCCTCCCTTAATAGTCATGTATGTCACACAGAGTGGCGGGATGCTATACAGATGTATGTCAATAACTAGTGGGTAGTATGTGGCCATGGTACCTCTGTACCAGCAGTTATTATGTGTCAGAACAGACAGGGGTGTGTGAATGCATAACCTATGGGGGCAACTGTATATCAGTCGTTATGTGTTATACCCATCAACATGGCTGTTAACATCCATATTGTCAGGCTTGGTCCACATGTTCTGTCTAAGGGGTTCTGTGTATACCTCTGGACTGTACAGAGTGTGTCAGAATGCCCACATCTTTTGGCCAATATAGTCCACAGGAGCATTTCGTGCTTGCAGAGGTACTGTACTATGATGTCCTTAGGATGTCTGTCAGTAGCCAATGGCGCACATGTGAAAAACAGATGTGACCTTCCACACACACCATAACTGTGCAGACAATCCGTATTGCAGTAGCAATAGTCTGCTAATATACCTGCTACATATGCCTGACATACCCTTGCACTACGAAGGTGGGACTATGGGGGCTGAGGTAGGGCTACACCCCATGTTCAGGACATATGGTGAATATATATGTACATATGATTATCTAGATATCTATATAGATAATTCCACATGTACATATCGACATATATAGATGGGTGTGTATATGTACATAGATATGCATATACACACCCGGATATATACATTTACAGAGCAGTATATGTCTACACATATACAAATAGAGATTCATATGCACATGAACATATACCACGCTGACATGCCTGCCAGCAGTCCACTGCTGTTGTATCCCCCACACATACTGTGGGGCTGCGGCCATATATGTGTAGGCTTCACCTACACAATACATGTGTGCCCATATGCAATCCAGAAGCCAGTGTATGTAACAGTGGTATATAGCCCTGTATTATTGAGTCTGAGGGGGGATGCACCATACATAACCTAGGCTGTTACGAAATGTAGGTGTATCAGAGGTAAGTTGCCTTAAGGTATCTGGATGTACAGTACCATACATGTCACCTATCTTGACATTACTTACATAAAGTGGGTTACTGCAGGGTACTGCCCTCTGCCATACAGACTGTTATGTTTGCCAGTGTGCCTGTGATGGTGTCAGTTAAACCTTGTTATGTAACAGTGACATCCCATTTAGTCAACTGAAGTCTTTACCACCTAGTGATTGTGTAGAGAATGTAGACAGAGGCTGCTGGACTATACACCTGCATCACTTACTTTTGATTGTGTGGTATCCTGTGGCCCAGTCTGTCTTTACTAGTGTATGATTTGAAGAGCTTGGCTTGGGCAGCAACGGATGGGGATCATTCCAGACTACTGTATTAGAATAACTGTTTCACAGTTGCATTACTCTGTTGATATGGATGTCAGTGTCTGAACAGCTATATGACATGGCATATAAATCTGTTATAGTACATGAATAAAGGTATTCCTTTTCTGCAAACTTGTGTGTGGTGCTTATCCTGTGACCTGTCTGTGAGTATATGTTGCAGGCAACGAATGGCATTTGTATGGGTGGTTCATCCAGTGTCCAGTTGTTAGGGTGTTAACTGTAGGCATAATGGCTGTACCATATTTTGTGCACCTACTACATACGCATCTTACAGTACATATCTTTGCGTGTGTATGTGTAGTCACATGTATGTATATATATATATATATATATATATATATATATATATATATATATATATATATGTAGGTGTGTGTGTGTGTGTGTGTGTGTGTGTGTGTGTGTGTGTGTATATATATATATATATATATATATATATATATATATATATATATATATATATATATATATATATGTAAATCCATATCTGCATATATGTGTCTGTGTACATGTATCCTGAGAAAGTTGATAGCTTCCACATTTTACATTTCCTACGGGAGCCAGACTGTACTGCATGATATGTTATAAATACCAGCCTGACATCATACAGGTGGGATGTAGTATTGTTAGCATATTGTGCCCATGTCATGTCAGGTCCTGGTTATGGGATCTGTAACACTTGGTAGTGTATTGCAGGGCAGACATGTTTGGCTATGGGGGTATGCCTAACCGTACAAGACGTATATTGTTTTGGGTGTCTCAACCTCATTAAAGGTGCATGTGGATATATTTGTTTTTGTTAGTCTACCATTGCTATCTACAGATGTGTGGCCATATATTCCTATTTATATATATCTATATATCTATATATATATATATATATATATATATATATATATATATATACTTATATATATATATATATATATATGTATATATATATATACTTATATAAATATATATATATATATATATATATATATATATATATATATATATATATATAAAAACTATGTCCGTATATACCTACATAGATATCTGCGTACATATATGAAACTTGCTTTGTATATGTCGACATACAGGTGCAGACATATATGTAGATGTACGCATTTGCATATACACATATATATATATATATATTTCTATATATGTATATATTTATATATATATATATATATATATATATATATATATATATATATATATATATATATATATATATATGTTGTATCTGTTTAGATATTAATACATTTACACACAGACATGCATCTAAATGTTGGTATACATTCTCTGTACTGTTGCATGACTAGGCTGGATGTTATGTTTCCGAAAACATGAGCTTTTATGTATATCTGGCATGGCTTAATAGTAAATGACTTTGTCTATGGTGTGCAGGGTCCTGGGGTTGAGCCTTGTAGAAGCTGTTTATTTTGTTGCTGAGCAGAACACAGACCATGGATACAAAGTGATTAAGGGACTTGAAAGCAGTTGTAAGTGGGTTTGCGTGGAGGTAAGCACTGCTAACTTCCGGTTACAGTTTCTTACACCCAGTTAGCTTCTAATTTGCTTAAACTGTGTAGGCATTACTTACTCCCACGCAAACACAAACAGGCTTAAACCCATTTATTGCTGGTTAAAAGTGCTTACTCCTGCTTACCCCATGCTATTTTCTTTAAAAGAAAAGAAAAAGTGTTGATAGGAAAGTGGTGAAAAAAAAGGGGAACAAAGAGGAAAAGGCAGTAGGGAAAAATAGCCAGGGATGTGCAGGAAGGGTGTAGGGAAGGTCCATAGCTGCCCATTTCTTCTACAGCAACAGCTGTGCATATACACTGAATTCGGAGTTAGATTTGGACACTCAAACCCCTGTGTGGGGGTGAGGACAACAATAATTCATTGCAATGCCAATTAGACTGGATTACATGTGTCCAGTGGACATGTGTACAAAATGGACAGCTATGTATGGGGTGAGATTTTTTTGTGGGAACAGATTGCCTTTTTTCTTTTTTTTCAGGTGAGAGTGGGATGTTTGGGAGGGCTTGTAGGTATATTTGGTAAGGTAGGTTGGGTAGGTTAACAGACAAGACAAACAAGATGCATAAAGGGGTGGCATATGACACATATGGGGGGTAAACACCTTGGATGGGGAGGGGTGTTTAGAAGCAGCAAGCCCATGAGCCCCCAAATGGAAACAGTGGGGCTGAGGTCCCCATGCATGGGCAGTCACCACGGCACCTTCATGGCCCCAAAGGTGGCTGTGCTGGGGGCTGGGTAGGTGGGGCAGGCTCACCCTCTAATTGCACCATGCGGCCTTCAAGCTGGCGTAGCCGGTCTTGAATCTCCTTGTCGAGCTCCCTATGCACCATGGCCCGGACCTTACGGCGGGTGACAGGTACCTCTCCGCCCCCGTTCCCGGGGGGGGGGGCGAGCCCCATCTCCTGTTGTCTTTCCACCCAAAAGTGGTGCAGGGCCAATGGAGGAGGAGGAGGTCCCAGGCTAGGCCCCAAATGTGCTGGTGCCTGGAGCCATGGCCAGATGAAGTGAGACAGGTGGGTCCACTGGGACCGGCCTTCCCATACGAGCTATAGTGTTGCAGTTTTAAGAAAGATATCAGTTAGTAATAGTCAACAGCATTCAAGATTAGTTATAACAGCATGCATCGATATTGCCATTAACCCAAGACACCAGATTTACTACAGTTGCGGACCAAGCAGAACACATGCATATATGGGACAACAGTCGCCATTACAACAGCATGCAGGTTTCATTGATGGCAACAGGCCACCAATATCGGAGTATTTTAACATGGCACATGCACAGAGCCAAATGTGAATATTTATAAACCAATAGGACATATGTTCCAACAAAAGTTTGAAGTGTACACGTACCTATTGAGGTGTGTAATTAGGTTATTGTTGCACATATGGTGGGGGTGAGAGAGAGAGGTCAGTTAACTAATATATCCCTGTAGTTTTACAAACTGTTAACACTAAAAACCAAAATAAGCTGAATGGTTTCAGTGGTAAGGAGATGTATAAAATAAAAGCCGATCCAATATAATTAAGCAATTTATTAACACAACAATAAGAAAAAAATAAAAAATAAGTATATAAAGTGATGAACAATGACCAAAGCACTTTCTTCTACATATTACACTTTTTCAAGAACGGAGCATGCCCATTAACCAAATCCAATTATAACATCCTGGAGTTAGCGTTTTAAACAATGCACCAATAATTTTCTTTATCACTGAATAATTCATGCAGTGTGGAATGCATTATTCAAAAGTATATCTTAATTGGACTGACTGATCATACAGCAAACCAATCTCTTACAGTAAAAAATATATGACAGTGTGTGTAATGAAACAAAATATTACCAATCATAAACATATTTAATAAACCAAAGCTACACAAGTGTATAGGTGTTGTACGTGTGCGTGTATACACAAATATATATACAGACGTCCAAGTGTAATCATTTGTATAAAAGAGAGTAAGTGAGTAACTACATAAATGAATGAGTAAATACATACACCCACATATATATGTGGTCAGAGTCAGAATGCACGTGAATATAAATATCATAAATGTAATGAATGTTGTTGTGTCTTATATATATATATATATATATATATATATATATATATATATATATATATATATATATATGCATAAAATTAATATATTCATTTGTAATAATATAAATAAATTCTAAAATCACAAATAAAACCTGAACATATTCATAATAAATAAATAGTAAATACATGAACGTATTCATAATAAATACTTTCAAAATGCTATTAAATATCTACCTATACTAAAAAGTATTATACCTATTATATGTAAATTTAAAATGTCCATAAAATCTAAAAATGTTACTACTGTTAATTCAATACTATCATGTCCTTTTTTATGTTCTAAACATTCAATATTTAAATAAGTAAAAGTCACCTATCTAAGCCTTTCAATTTCAAAAAGCAAGTGATTGAAATAGAGTCATTTAGACCTGGCCACTGAGTGGCATTCATTCTCAATTGCCATAAGACTTCGTTCCTTTCCAAATATAATGGCCATGGTCCACCCCTTGGATTAACATCCATAGGTTCTACAACAATAAATTTAAAACTATGATCTGGCCATTCATTACAATGTCTTGCCAAAGCATTTGTGTCCTTTTTTAGTTTAATGTCCCTCAAATGCTCATAAATACGACTCTAATTTCCTTTCCATTTTACCAGCATAAAAACAGGTACATTTGCAACAAAAGGCACAACAAACAACATTTTCAGTGTAGCAACAACATTTTTTCTTTAAGGGCACTCTAATGCCACTAATATTAAATTTAACACCTTCCAGTATGTATTGGCAATAATTACAAGTTCCACATTTTCTCATACCTCCAACAATGTGAACCTGGGTATTGTTTTGTTTTCAAGTATATTCTTTAGGGACTGACCTTTTCTATACACTACAATAGGTCTTTCACTTATACATTGTCTGACTTCATTACATGAGGAAAAAATAATCCAGTTCTTTTCCAAAATTCTTAAAATATCATTACTTGCTAAATTATGTGTGGTAATAAAGGCAGAACGGTAATTATAATTTATTAATATTGATTTTTCTAGTATCATGCTATTATTATTATTTTGTGTATTTTGTGTATTATTACAGACCACATGTTGTCCATCCACACCATTCAAGACATTATTATATTGTGTGACATCATTATTTTATAGGTTCATAGGTTCATAGGTTCATACTAGCTATCTGCCCTAGGGCATTTAAAAGCCTAGCCAGAGTGTGTTTGGCTTTCGCCACCCATTTTAAATTAATTTTGCTATGCCCTCTTTCAAGGTTAGTACACTGTGCTTCTGTCTAACAGTGATACAGAAGTGATGCCCGGGGTAAACCTATGATCTCCCATCCACTCATCAAGATTCCTCTTGAAGAGAGTCAATGAGGGACTCTGCCTAACCTGGACTGGGATTTTATTCCAGAGTGAAGGGAGCCTCTGGGTTATGAATCTGTCCCTCCAGCATGTCCTATTTATTTCAGTGCTGAGGTTCAAGTCTCTTGAGCACGTAGCTCGATGGGATTTGGATTTTCTGAGGTGCAGCATGTCCATTAATTCCGGATTGGACATGGCTTTATACGTCAGGTACAGATCACCTCTGAGCAGGCGGTATGCCACTGAGTAGAGCTGGAGTTTCTTTAACCGGGCAGCATATGGCATCTGTTTGAGCCCTTTGGTCCTCTTGGTGAGGTACTTTTGGGGTATTTCCAGTTGCTGCAGGTGTCTGGTAAGGTACATCCCAAAAGGGGCATTGTACTCAATTATGGGCCTGATGAGGGATGAGTAAAGAGGCACGATGATCTCCCCTGATCTAGATGTGAATCCCTTCATGATTAGGTGGGCTATATAAAATGTGTTTCTAACCACTTTGGCCATGTGGTTGTCAAATGAGAGATTGCTATCAACTTGGGTCCCCAGGTCCCTAATTACTTCTTCTGTACTTAATGGATTACCACCTATGTGGTAATTTATGGGCACTTTGTTTTTGCCAAAGGGGATGACTATACACTTTTTGGCATTTAGCTTGAGGCCATGGCTTTGACACCAGTTGTCTGTTTCTATGAGGCCCTTTTGGAGGATGCTTGTGTCGGCTGGAGAGTCGATTATGGCCCAGTTTGCAGTCATCTGTGAACTTGGTCAGCCACAGTCCTTCCATGTTGGCCTGTACCTCTGAGAAATATATACCGAACAAGAGAGGTCTCAGGACTGAGCCTTGTGGGATGCCACTTGTAACTGGTTTGGAGTCTGACATGGCTCCAGCAATTCTAACCATGTGGGTTCTGTCCTTGAGCCAGTTTGCAACCCATCTAGTGACATAGGGGTTTATATTTAAGCTGGTGAGCTTATCTATAATGCCCAAGTGGGGTATTGTATCGAAGGCTTTTGTGAGGTCCAGATAGGCTGTGTGGACCACCTTCCCCTCGTCAATGGCCTTGGTGACTGTTTCAAAGAAATCGACCAGGTTTAAGAGGCAGGATCTGCCCTTAACAAAGCCTAACTGGGTAGGATCCAGTGTCTGTAGGTCCCCAATATCTTTATTTATGAGGTCCATGATGATCCTTTCCATAGCTTTGCAGACGAAGCTAGTCAGGCTTATGGGGCGATAGTTTCCAGGATCCGTTGAGGCACCACCTTTGTGGAGAGGGACCACTGTTGTTGTACGCCACTCTTTGGGTACATATCCTGTAGTAAGGCTGAGATTGAACAGTAGTTTTATGTTTGGGTTTAGCTCTTCTTGGAGTTCATGTAGGACGCAGCCCAGGACACCGTCTGTTCCCATTGATGCTGTGTTTTTTGCTTTGGAGAGGGCGGCTCTTACCTGAGCATCTGAGATGTCAGGGGGGCAGCACTCTGCTGGGATAGATATTTGCCCTTTTGGTGGGGAGGGGGGGAGTTTGTGCTGAACCTGTCAGCTAGGATGTTGGCAATGTTTGTGGGTTCGGTGTATTTTTTGTCATTTTGGACTAATTCTGAGCATATCTGGGAATTCCCACCCAGATTCCTAACATAACTAAAGAAAACCTTGTGATTATCCTTAGAGCCCTGTGCAATTTTTCTCTCGAAGCTTTTATAACATATTTCTTATATGCATATATATACATTCATTACATTTCTGATATTTATATTTACGTGCATTCTGATCCTGACCACACATATATATGTGGGTATATATATTTATTCATTCATTTATGTAGTTACTCACTCACTCTTTTATACAAATGATTACACATGGACATGCGTGTGTATATATTTGTGTATACACGCACATGTATAACACTTATACACTTGTGTAACTTTGATTTATTAAATATGTTTATGATTGGTAATATTTTGTTGCATTAGACACACTGTCATATATTTTTTACTGTAAGAGATTGGTTTGCCGTATGATCAGTCAGTCCGATTAAGATATACCTTTAAATAATGTATTCCACACCACATGAATTATTCAGTGGTAAAGAAAATTATTGGTGCATTGCTTTAAATGCTGACTCCAGGATGTTATAAATGGATTTGGTTAATGGGCATGCTCTGTTCTTGAAAAAGTCTCCTATGTAGTAGACAAAAGCACTTGGATCATTGTTCATCACTTTATATATTTATTTTTTATTTTTTCTTATTGTTGTGTTAATAAATTTCTTAATTATATTGGATCGGCTTTTATTTTATACATCTCCTTACCACTGAAGCCATTCAGCTTATCCCTGTAGTTTTCACAACTTTCTTAGTCACTGCAGTGATCTGTCCCTTACATGTATTATTACTACCCAACGGCCTTACTTTGTACAATGGTATGTTTGTAGATTAGTATATACATGGACTGTGTCTTACATATAGTCTGCACCTCTTACCTGTTATAGCTGTTGAGAAAATCATTGTTATCACTACCTGACAATTTCTACACATACTCCCAGATTCCATACTTGTAGACAAGTATATAAGTGAACTGTGTTGCACCTACAGTCTACGCCTCTTACCTGGTATAGCTGTGGAGAAAACCTTTGTTAACACTACCTGACAAATTCTACACCTATTCCCAGAGTCCATGCTTGTAGACACGTATATAAGTGAACTGTGTTGTACATACAGTCTACACCTCTTACCTGGTTTAGCTGTGGAGAAAGCCTTTGTTAATACTACCTGAAAAATTCTACACATACTGCCAGTGTCCATGTTGATGTTATTTATACACATACCTAACAGTCTGTTATTGCACACATTCTGGTCAAGGTTTGACAGGATGCAGGTGTTAATGTGACATATTTTGAGAATTGCTGCCATACGCTTTGGGTGATATGTTACAATAACAGGTTTGTTTACATATACATTCTCTGACTATGTACAGGTCTGACTATCAGTTATATGTCAGTAAAAGCTGCCTACATTTCTTGAATCATCACACTGATTTGTCAGGGGAACAGGTTACTGGGCAGCAGATTTGGGACATTTATCTGGGCATGCTGGACAGATCAGAACAGTTGAGGGGTATGACTATGCATACAGCTTACTGCCTGAACATTCTGCCACAGTCTGTACAGTTGATGGCCATGATTATGCTTACAGCTTACTATCTGAACATTCCAGCAAATTCTTTACAGTTGGATCTAATTATGCATACAGCTTTCTATCTGAACATTCTCACAAACTATGTACAGTTGTAGGGTGTGATTATGCATACAACTTATTACCACTCCCGGGATTCAAACCCTCGCTGTGTGTGGTAAAAGTGTTAGAGTTGACATCACAGTACCCTGTGCTATCAGGGAATTCATGTGAAGCATTCCAATGTTTTCTATCTAAGTCTCCCTCAGTTGTACAATATGACTGACCTCTTGGGACTTCCAACATTGTTATACTGCACTTCCTACACATTTTATCTGCGTTCAACAGTGTGGGTAACACTACTTAATACAACAGTACTATTTATAGAATGCAACACTACAACAACATATGAAAGCAGAATGTATACAAGCAATCCAGAGGTTATACTTTTATTCACAAGATAGTACACCTTTATTTACACACAACCTATATGACAGTCTTCCTGCCATATTGTCTAGTTTATTCAGTACATCCCATACACGATACATTTTTATACTGGTACAACACTTTCTAGAACTGTTATATTTATTTATGACAGTACATGCAAGATTATTACTAACCTGCCTCGCGACACAGCCTTTGCAACCTAGCAGCATGGACTTGCTGGTTCGCAGCCCACTCATCTGCAGCTGTCAGGGAAATACAGTGATATTTAGCCATTACTATCCATAGTATACACAAGCTAGGCAATCATTATCTAAGTAGTAGAATGAGTACTTACTCAGTGCTGGGGCATCAGCCATTTGCTTTGATTCTTGGATCCACTGCTCCAAGAGATCCTCCCTCTGCCGCTTCAGGTCAGAATGCTGATGCCTGACCTGCTCACCAGTCTGAGGGATACCAGTGGCACTGGTGAGGTCATGGACGAGACTGTCCAGCCCTCCACTTTATACTGAGAACCCGGGTACTGGCCCTGCAGTAGTCTCTGCTTATGGTATTTTACCAGGAGCCATACCATGAATCTGGACTTCTGGATGCCCCAGCGCTGCACTTGAAATCGAGTGCCTTCCCCAACTCCAGCCATTCTGCCTACAGTAGGAAGCTGCAACCACTTATGGAAAGTATTCGTGCCTGTGGGGTTTAAATATGCCCGATTTCACACACTTTTCTGTGATTGGACGGTTTTGAAAAGGCTAAGCTATGAGAACACCTGCTTACCTAATGTTGGCATTGCTTAAAGGGGTATACCACTGGGCAGATTGAGTTAGCCAGCCTACACATTGCTTACCCCAACTAAGCTGAGCTGTGCAATGCTTAGCATTGCTTCATATTTAATTTGCATTATATTTTCCTTTTGGCATTGATTTATTATTCGTTACATGTTATATATGTGTCTGGTGTACGTGATTCATGTGTATGAACACTGTATGGGGTCCTGCGGACTTCAACACATTTTTACAAGAGCATCTCTCATCTGGCTTAATTGCAGTACTCCAGTTCATATATTTATGTTATGTAGCGGGTTATACAACATCACACTGCACATAGATTCCTTTCACATGTTCCGTTTGATTTTCCTATGGTGAGGATTTGTTTGTTGAAACCTCAATCATATGTACTGCTCTGATGGCTTAGTGGTTAATTACTGTGACTGTAGTATACTGGGTTCCCGGCTTTCAGAGGCTGTTTATTTTGTTGCTGGGCAGAACATGGGCTGTTGGATACAGAGTGATTAAGTCAATTTAAAGCAGTTGTAAGCAGGTTTGCATGGGTTTGAGCGAAGGTAAGCACTGATAACCTCTGCTTAATGATGCTTACAGAGAGTTAGCTTCAATATTGCTCCACTTGTGTGCGCATTGCTTACTGCCATGCAAATGGGCTTAAGCCCGCTTACTAGTGCTGAAACATACTTACTACTGCTTATTTGTGCTTAAACTTGCTTACTAGTGCCTTATTCATTATGACAGCAACACTTCACATGTGCATTTCCTGCAGTCCTCCAGTTCATAAATATATGTTATTTAGTGGGGTTTGCAACAAAAATATCGGTCATAATGTGTTTTGCCATAGCACATGGAACGTGCTATAGTGGGACTCGAACCGGGAATGCCTGCGCATAAGGCAAATGCTCTGCCCACTACACTATTGTGATGCTGCTTCATTGGCATATATCTTCCTTGTTATTCTCTTCAGCCTTTTAAGCTGCTTTAACCGTAGCTAAGTGATGGGCATACCCGCGCACCTACGGTTAGCTTTAATTGGATATTTAAAAAAAAATAAATGGGTTTCTTCATTTTATTTTTATGCACTGTTGCTTTTGTACACATAGGGAACTGTTATTGGGGATATGCAGACACCTATGAGCAGTCTCGCTCATTCCTTATCCCTTTCTCCTGTTCTACATTGCAGGGGCATGTTTATTCTGAGGGCTCTGCTCTCAGACACACCTCCTGCACTTGTACATGCTCCATGTAAACCTAGGAGCTTGGGCAGTGCGCCTTATTATTATGCATGGCGCACTGCCGTCCTGCTCCTAAATGGGTGCTTCCATGCAGGACTAAGCTAGTCCTGCATGGAAGTTTAGTAAATCCGGGGGAATGACTTGCCAGGCCCTGGAGGATGGACAGTCTCTGGCTAGTCTCTACCAGGTGAGGATCATTAGGAATGCTGGACAAGTAGATTTATATAGTAAGTTTTGACCAATGTGATAATGTGGTTTCTTATATTTTTCTAGCTTTGTCCCCAGTATATATTTTATGGTCTCACATTAACAATAATGTTATACCATCTCATCTTATCCAAAATAAATGCACTTAACAAAGAGTCATTCTTACTCTGCATGCAGAAAAGAAAACAAGAAAGGCTATTTTATGATAACTCTTTCCTCCTTAATGCCATTTTTCCTTAAATCATAATAGACCTCCCTACATGACAACCCAGTTTCTAAATTTCATTTTCTATAGAAAAATATCTCAGTCCTTCCAAACATTTTATTAGCTATATCATCATATCCAAGAAGCTACTTTAGTGAAACCCTGGTTTGTTGTATGTGTTTATGGATATGATTTAATAAAGTCCCTTTACTGAATGAAGTTCATGGTACTGGGTGTCTTTTTCTGATATGGGTATATATATATATATATATATATATATATATATATATATATATATATATATATATATATATATATATATATATATATATATTTAACATTTGTTTACTGGGAAAGTCCGACATGGAAAAAGTCAATTTTCAGTGGAGGCCTGGGGAGAACTGCTCCAGACGCATGTCTTTGTAACATGGGAGGAAACCGGAGTCCCTGGAAAAAATCCACATGAACACAGGGAGGACATGAAGAATTCACACAGAAGGCACACCAGCCAAGAATCGAACCAGAGAACCTCTTGCTGTGAGGTGACAACACTATCTATCTCTCTCTATATACATATACATATATATATATATATATATATATATATATATATATATATATATATATATATATATATATATATATATATATATATATATATATATATAGTAAATTGAAATATTTTTTTTTCAAATGACACATATATGAAAATGTATATGTACTCTACAATTTCATGCTCACACTTAAAGCTTCTGTGTGAACCTGAATTCTTATACTTAATCTTATTCAGAATAACTTCCTTAGAAAGAGATTATTTTAATTTACTCATTGTTATACTTTCTGAATGGTATCCACCTCTTACATGACTTGGAATTTTACAGTTATTTCAAACATTTTACTATTTGCTCTTTATTTGTTCTTATGTTTTGGCATGCTATCATATGTCCAGGTTGTATGTTATATGCTTCTCATTGCTGTAAAAGAAGGGTTAATAAAAAGTTTGGGGGCACAATGACATACTCTTTTGAAAAATATGGAGTTCTAATCCACCAGGCTTTCTCAAAGTTAAGCAGCAGTTATCCCTGTCATGCATTTTAATTTCATTTCTTATGCTCTGTTTTATAACAGTTATAATTTTGTTATATATATAAAATCTGTGCAAACGAAATCACAGAAAAATTATATATATATATATATATATATATATATATATATATATATATATATATAGATAGATAGATATATAGATATAGCAGGATCAATATCGGGGCAATGAAGGTTTTTCCTCAATAATGTATACTAGTGTGCTTCTCAGTCATTTTTCAGGCCTTTTGAATTTGCTGCTCAAATATGAAGCCATTGTTGGTAATGAGTCTCCAAGTATTTGATAGAACCAACAACCTCATTGGTGCAATGTAGAAACAATAAATAACATTATAAATTAGTTTCTTGTTGGAAGTTCAAATTAATTGGCAACATGGATTTTGAGTTGAGAAAGTTCAGAGACAGAAAAATAATATTAGAACTGATAATTTTTTTTTTTGTAAAAAAGTCTAGCATCAAAGAAGCACAAATATGTGGAAGCTTCAGTTGATTTCTCAAGTTAAGCACTGCTACAGTATGTCCTCATGATAGTAACAATAAGAGATTGGAAGGAACCAAAGCACTATCTCCTGAGATACCTTGGTAGGGCTATTTTTCAGAGACAATTAACCTCGATTCTATCTGATGATATCCATCTTTAGTATAACTGATGGCATCACCAGAGGCATATTTGTCAAGCGTCACCTCGAAGCACTGCACACATGAGTCTACAGTGTATATGTTTAGTGTATACATATTCAGCAACAACAAAGGCAATACTGAATCTGGGCCTGATGTCAATAAATAGGTTGATGCTTTATGTGAGTGTAGGTGCTACAGAATTATTATTTTAAGATGTTTAGCATAATTACAAAGCATGCTTATAGGATAAGAGTTATAGTTTCAGATAATGTGTCTCCTTTATGAAGTGTTTGAATAATGCTTTCTTAGTAGTGATTAGGCATCTACATGTTCCTGCTTTTACATAGGGTAAGACAATCAGAAAATTAAACTGAAGGATCTGTGAACATAATCTAGCCATTAGGCATAAAGATACAAACAATGCCTTAGTGAAATATGCTATAAGCTGTACTTCTTTTACAAAATTTAGTTTTTTTTTTGTTTGTTTTATATGCTGTCAATGCTTCTGTGCTCATAAGGTATTTTAAAGTGCAGCTTGACTGCTGGGAGTCAGCCTGGCAGATTAGGTTGAAAGGGGACAAATACCCAGGTCTCAATGACAGTATAAATATTAAGTGCTTTGTTTTAGCACAGAATGTGCAAAAAATGAGAAACAAGGGTATTTTTGTTAGATGTAAGTATATGGAAAATTGATAATACTTTCTGATTTTAGATGGTTCAGTAGGATTGGCTGGAAATTTTAGTTGGGTGATTTCATTGGATGATAATTGACCAGTTAAGAGGCTCATGTGCTTTTGAATAGGGTACATTAGTTTTTCTGAATGATTCTAAAGAAGTTCTGTTTGTTACTGAATTAAAGAACAAAGTGCTTAATCCTACTCTTTGACTTTGGTCTCCTGGCTTACCATTTGTAGAACGTGTTTTTGTTTTTTGTCTTTGTGGTTCTACACTGCTTTTTTGTTACTGATGTAATTTAGCTCTTATTTAAGAGTATGATTTTCATGGTTGCTAACTACACTGCTAATATCTAACATCTATACACCTGACCTATTCAGATTTCTTTGAAGGAAAATGGCTGCCTTAGTATTTCAGTATCCAGTTAATGCAAAAAATGCTATACTTTTATACATAACTAACATATTGTTAAATTGGCTGTTTAGTTATCACTCACACAGCAACAAATGTATCATCTGTGTACCATTTTATTACATTTTAAAGTCAAACATATTGTTAAATTGGCTTTTTAGTTATCACTCACACAGCAACAAATGTTTCATCTGTGTACCATTGTATTACATTTTAAAGTCAAAATAAAGGGAGCTGAATGTATTGGTTTGCAATCTGACTACAGAAACATTTGTAAAGAGAGTATAGCTTAATTTTAAACTTGACAATGTGACTAGGAGTCTTAATCAATGCTTGCATAATTTCTCAGTTCAACTCTGTAAGTAGTAACAAAAGCCAGCACGCAAGCCTTATATCAGCTCTCCCTGAAGGGCCTAATAGCTTGTGGATAACTCAGATAGTGTAAGAACTGTAGCATATTCACTGAGAACATTATTTTGTGCCAATGCTCTTAACAGTCACAAGATATGTAAATGTATGCAAATACTGGAGGCAAAACACTCATCAGGTAACACATCAGGTGACGATGGGAGTGTATGAATACATATTCTGAGGTTCATAGGATTGCTCCAACTAGGCTTAATATTCAAATCCTTGACAGATAAAGTCCAAAAATAACACAAATGACAGTAGCATGCTAAAAGCCCAAAAGACTTTTTAGCCCAATTAAATAACAGTTATAATGGCTTTTGTGACAAGATCTTCTTGTCATATAATATGTGAATCCATGTACATCAACCTTTTGTAAATCAGTGCTTCAACAGCTTCCTTTTCAAACCTGTATAATGTTATAAATGCATTTAATCACAAAAATGAGGTGAACTATAATACTATAAATTATTATACTTGTTTCTATGTATTAAAATGTCCTTGCAAATGAATATATATAGAATAAATTGCAAGCCAGTATTATAGCAGATGAAAAGGACATAGAAATAAAAAAGCAAAAAAAATAAATAAAATGAAAGTGCTACAGCTGCACGTTTTAATGCAGTGCATCATGATGATTCTTTTTTACTTCAAGTTATTTTGCAGCAAGTGTTTGGTTATCTAAAGAATAATCACAATATAATAAATAAATTCTTAAATAATAAAACAAATTATACTTAAGTGTCGCACTTTAAATGTATTTGGCTTAAACTGTTTGGTTAATTGAAGGTCCTTATGGTAAATGATTTTTTCTCTAATTCCTTTATCAATTGTGTTTTAATAAGATGTGTTTTTGTGTTGTTCTTAACACTGTAAACACTTATTTAAAAACTCTAAGTGTAACTTCATAGTGCATGGTATGCCATATAATGGTGGACAAAGCTGGTCTAATTAATAAACATTTCAGACAGTTTTTGGGAGTCCTTAACTTTTTTTTTTTCTCTTTGTTCCTCAACTTCATGAAGACTTTTTTTTATTAGTTGTCAGGTGCACAGCAGTCTGGGAAACTGCCTAGGCCACAAGATGGCCTTGCTACAGCTTTTCCAGTGGTGTAAACTACTTGACCCCATACACAAAGGGTTGTTGTAACTTTTGTGGCCACAGTGATGCTTCATTATTGCTAGTATGTTGCTCAGCAGTCTGTGCTGCAAAACATATTAGTGCTAGCAATATGTAATCCCCAACCCCCCTCCAAAACCACCATTACAAGGCAGGAAAATCCATACCAGCAGCACAGTCCCCTGTAATATGGTTAAACCTAGTACCAGCTGCTGAGTTACCACTATAAGCCAAGCAATGTTCTACATTGTGTGCCTTTAAGGCTAGTCTTCCGACTGAATGAGAAGACATTAATTTACACCAGGGTTATCATGTATGGTATTGCTTGATTTCGGAGGAGGGCTCTAGTAAGTGCTTGAAAGGGGTGCTAAGAACTTTTACATGTGTTAATTCAAAGGTGTATACAGCTATGCTTTTATGGTCCATGTGATTTCTTGTCTAGTATCATTACTATTTTCCTATGTACCACATACTATGCTGTCCTGCCCTAGACTGTGAAGCTGGTGCACTCTTACAAATGAATGTTTGTGCAGACAAGGTCCCCTCATTATCATGTTATGGCAATGCCCCAAGTGCCACTGACATACATAATGAGTGCCTTTTTTATGAATTCAGTCATTCCTGCCAGCAGCACACACCTAGGGATTAATACAACTGTGTAGTGTAGAGCATGTCCTATGAAATAGCTACTGCAGCTACTTTGGAAGGCATGCTGTATAGTAACCAGCTACATTACCAACTAGTGCTGTGTGGTGCTGTCAGGCAGGATGGTACTGAGGCAGGAATAACTTTGTGTCCTGCATGACTACTGTGACTCCCCACCACTGACCCAGTAATCAAAGAGCCTTAATCCTCACCACTAGCACTAGTGGGGGACATACATTGGGAGGATGACAGGTGCACACACACTATTTCCAGATGCAGCTCTCTGCGTCAAGTGCAAAGCCCCTTAAGAGTGAACAGAAACCACAATCTGCCAGGAGCTGGTTTCTCCCTCTTTCTCCAAATCCCCAATAAGATTCCCCACTGGCACAGCTATAGGGCTGAGATCTCAGCTGAGTGGCCAAGCAAAGACCTTTAGGACTATTTCTGTCCAATCAGTGTTTCGTGTCCCTGCCCAAGTAGCACATGAGAAAGGCTGGCATAGGTTTACTAGCTATGCCTCCTCCTGCCCAGACTATAAGGTAGTTATTACTGCCACCAGTCAACTCTTTATCAGCTACTTTAAGGCCCTTAACAAAAGGTGTCCAATCTTACTATGTAATGTTACTATCAATACAAATGGTAGTTTGATCATGAACAAGGCTATTAGGAGTGGCCCACAGTGTCACCAAATAACTATGCAAGTACTCTCAGAACTTAATTATGTCTCACAAGTGTCAGCCACAATGAAAGGTTTAAATATATTTAACAATAAATAATAAAATAACAAGAAATAGTATATAATCACAGTAACATCAGAGTTCAAAATCACAGGAAATATTTAAAACAACATTGCAGGACAGTCTCAAATAAATAAAGAAAAACATCTAAATTAACCTTTGCTATATTTCTGACTACATCTAGAGAATTACTATATCCTAGTTAACTTACTTACAGAGCAAGCAGGGCAGATGTGGTGAGTGGGTCTTCATGCTGATATTGTAAGTTCAAAGAAAAATAAAGAATACTCAGTCTTTCTCAGAGAGTTCTTAAATTAATATTTCAAATATTACTGCTGGGATAACTTGCAGAATGGCATCACTTTGTGTCATCTGACTCTATCCCAGGTAAATACCCCATGGATGAATCTGGTAACATTTAGCATCTACCTATGAAAATACATTGACAGGGATTTTCTTAGATCTAAGGTAGATCCTGGAAGTCATAAAAAAATAAAGAACTTCCAAGACAATACAGTGAACCTCTAGTTGTAGACATTGTGTCTATTACTGCACTGAAACTGAAAGATAACATCCTTTTTATAGCATGGCTATAAAGTAATTTAATTTCAACTATTTTTCTGAAGTTTTGCAAGTTAACATTCTGCATTCCAATTTCTCTTTTTAAAATATATACATCGAAACAGTTACAATAGTGTATGTACATTTCTGTTCTGTTCCAGAAGGGTACACTGTGGATCCATTTTTAAAGCTCAGTACTTTACAACCCTTTTCAACACACACAATTTTGTACCAGCAGTTTGATATACACATAACATACAACTCTAATACATTTGTAACATAAACATATGAATCATGTTGATATTCACAAATGGCATATAATTATTTACAGAATTCCAGATAGCTGGGCTGGCAATATCTCATTTCATGACAGCTACCATTGTCCACATCTAGGAATCACTGTAGTCCCCAGCAATGTGCCAAATACAGGGAGCAAGGTGTATTTAGGCATGGAAGGCCAGAGATTTTCTTTTTATACTGTTTCTTCAATCAGTTGTAGATTTTGATTATTTACAAAAGACTGGTTTGATGATAATTGTGCTAACTAAATTGCTGAGGACAGGTGGGTTTGCAGCAGTCAGTATAATTTAACAGTATTGCTCAGACACCTCACCTTGATTAAATACAACTAATCCTAGAACTTCCAGATAGATCTAATATGAAGCATGAGACATAAAATTACAAATACAACTAAGAATGGTAAATGTGGTTGTCAAAGAATTATAGTGAATCCTGAATCTAATGCTAATGCCATTAAAACATGTTTGGGGATCCTCTGCTCCTATATCCCAACATGAAAGGCTATAATACTCACTGTCCTACTACTTGTATACAATAACTCTGAGATTGCTGGTCCTTAGAGTAAGGGGGCTTATGATTAGACTCATGAAGAGTGCCCTATCCTAGGCTGGCAATGTCCTTCAATGCTTTAAAGAATTCACTGCATGCCTTTCTGGTACTGAGAGCCCACAGATCCATCATAAACCAACATACTTTCCTTTTCCAGACTTCGACATGTCTTGTGGTATCATTGCTAGATTTATGTTTACTCTTGAGTTCAAAGAAAGAAACTTGTGCAACTGAACATAATAAGGGCTGTCAGGTACTTCTTATATTTGCTTTGGAAATAACATGTTGAAAAGAACACGATAATCTTTCAGCTCTGTGACATCAAGTGTCCCAGGTGGCCTGGACCATGCTGAACATGGAAGTTTTCTAATTCAAAGCATAAGACCACACATTGATTGTTGGGGTTTAAAGTTATTATTTTTTTCTGTTTGTTAGCTCTCTCTGGAATTCAACATACGCTGCCCACTTGGGAATTTACTCCAGGAGTCTGATGTCTTTGCATAGCTCAATAATCCCACCAGTTAGGCCACCAGCTTTCAAACTTCTATCCTTTGAATCATGTACCCATTGCTATTGAGCCTGCAACATCTTTGTGCAGATCATTGTCTGCACTGCTAATCCAGTCCTCCTGCCACAAAAAAAAAAAAAGTAATTGTAGTACTACAGCAGTTGGGTCCATACCACCAAATCCTGTCAGATCTTCCTAGTCTAACATGAGCTATGGAACTTTTGTTGTGCCCAAACAGCACAGCAGTACTACTGACGTCACAAAGCCACACCCTGGGGCAGTGTCCTGCAAGCAAAGTTAAGCAGCACCAGCAATATCATGACCTCCAAAACTCTTGCCTTGTCCATCTGGATTTTGTGTCTTAATCTTCTACAGCTTGTCATGTGTCAGAATGAATGGTTGGGAGAAGTTGAGGCTTTTTAATGATCATCTCTCTTGTCCTGTAGTAGGTGCTTCCTTACAAATTCACACACTTTCTGAAACAACTTGACTCGGCACTATATGCTTTTCTTGTCCTTATCCACTATGACAAATTCATGTAGACATGAATGGCCATGCACTTTTGAGCCATAAATTTCATATTCAGTGCAGTGCCATAATGATTTCTCAAACAAAGAGCGCTGTTGCACAATTTGTGGACCTTGCCTTTGCCCAGCCCATGGACATTATTTAGTCAAGAAACAATTTTGCCTGTAACTGCATGCCTAAATCATGACAGGTGTCCTTATAAATGGTAAGGCTGCTTCTGTTACCAACCTGGGTAGTCAATGGTCCTTAAGCACCCTAATTTCACCATATCCTCTAACTGCACATATTGGAAATATACTTTTTTCTTCTCAATTCACTTATGCTTATTCTGGAAATGGCAAATGAAAAATCACCCAAATTTCATTTTGTTTTTTTCTTTTTCTTGGGCACTAAAACCAAAAGGGTACCTTGTAACCTGTAAATAGAGGGTGTTGAAGAAACTAGACACCCTGCCTGTGTGTACTTCCTTGCCACAAGCTTCTAGGTTACTTGTTCCCTATCTTTTACTGACTTAAAATGTTTACAGTGGAAAAACTGTATGGAATCCCTTTACGAGTCCCAGTGCTATAGCTGGTCTGTGGTCCACCTAAAGCATGTTTTGAAAATTTTTCCACTTTAACAAAAATGGATTTCCATATGCCTGTGAACTAGAGTTGGCTGGTTTGAAATTTCTGGCTCCCTGAAAGGAAGTCTACTTCCTGCCCTGAATGTCTCCAACAAACTCAGGCTGCCCCAAATCATGTTCAGTTTCCTGAAATAATGTTCTCCCTGGAATCATGCTCTTGAGATCCCTACTAAGTAACCACAATGATCCCTGGTTATGTGCCTGCTCAATGTGAACACATACATACAGACTGGCAGCCTGTCTGGTTGTATCTACCACTATTTGAAGGTTAAGCACACTCTAGATCTGCTGACATTTGCTATCCCCATCCAAGGTTTCCCTTTGACTATTATGAATCCCAGTTACATATTGTGCTGACTCAATTCCAAATACAGGGATTTATCTGCCCTCTTGTGTTTTTGAACCTTTGTGATCTTTTGGTCATATCAAAGCCAGGCCAAGCCTACCCTTGCTTTCTGTGCTTTACAAACAGTAATCAATTAGAACAGCACAGGAAGTATTTGTTGATGATCCTTCTCAATTTTGACTACCAAAAAGAGATAAAAAAATAAGACCCAGCTGTCCTAAGTTCTCTCCCAGAATGTGTCTGGCCACCACTTATCAATAGCCATTGAGAGGTCTCTGGAACCATGGAAATCAGGATTGACAATCCTCTGCACCCATCTGTATCCATGACCCTACATACTCCTCCTTTCAACTTTTATTACTGTCTGGGGTATATGTGCCATAATCTGTAGTTATGGCATAATTTTAGGTATACCTCACTTTTCCCCTGTGCTCTTACAGCTGCCTTTGACTTAAGGTCTTGGACCCCTACCACCATACCTGTGCCAAACCCTGACATAGGCATCATATGTCTGTGCTAAAACCTGATATAGGCATCATGGGGAAATCAGGGGCTCCAGACCACTTTTATGACCCCTGAACTCACACTGCTAGGCATTGTTTATGTACTATATCTTCCAAAGTCTGAGTTGCAACCATTATTTCCTTAAGATTCTGGCATGTCCAATCAGTTCTTTTGGTCTGCTGTACCCTCCTCATCAAAACAAATCTAAAGTAACAACAGTATATTAATCTAGGCCTTATATTTCATTGTCCCATGGCATTACATTGTCTATGCTCTTGGTTAATAATTGTACCTGCTGCCAGAGGGGCATGCACCTGTCCATCAAAGTCTTTAATGGATGGCTGATCCACCTCTTCCAGCTGTTGCACCCTCTCTCTGCCTGATACTTGCCTATAACCTCAACTGTTGCCCTGCCCATAGCTGATTCTTATGTTTTCTTGATCACATGTCTCCTCTTTTTAGCAGCTGGCACATATCTCTGCAAATCTCCTTGAACAAAACCACTGTTGGTGATGCTATGGTTTCTCATTTTGTTTATAGTTTTCAGTGTTTGCCAGCCTGCAGTAAGGGCAAACAAACCAGGGAGTATAACTTTTTACAAATGACTTCTTAATGACATATTAAAAACTGCAACTTTCCTTCATGCCATGTTACCATATTAGGGGTGCCCAATCTAGTCTCCCTGTACTGTTTAAGCTTCCTTTCATATTACTGAAAACTCCTTCTGTGTCAGGCATTATGGAACTTGATTTGTCTGCTTTACAATGTTGTGCAGCCCTAACAGCACTGCATATAATAAGAGAATAAAGTAACTGAAGGGGTAGAAAGAGTTGCCATTTCTTATATGCCATCTTCATATCATGTTGCCTTGTTAACCCTTTCTTGTTGTCATAAGTTTGACCATTTTTTTAAAGACATCAAATTCTCATTCACTGTATGTCCTCAACAGTGTTATTATTATTATTATTATTATTATTATTATTATTATTATTATGATTATGATTATTATAGGTTAATAGGTTCATAAGTATGTACTAGGCTAATGGCCCTGGAGCCTTTACAAGCTTTATTATTATTATTATTATTATTATTATTATTATTATTATTATTATTATTATTATTATTATTATCATTATATACATTTATTGCCCCAGCCACTTTTGCCATCTGTACCCCCACTCCGCTTCTTCCTTTGTTTTTCTTTTACCAGCTACAGTGAAGGTCATTTATCTTCCTTATTTATATATTCATAGTTATATATTTTTTTGGTTTGTCTTTATTATTTTGAACATAGTGTTCTGTATATTACATATCTGTTTTTGTTTGGGGGGGGGGAGTTGTAGAAAATAATTAATAACCATGGCAAACCTTTATTTGTTACTTTCAACACTAGCCTCCATTTTGCTGAGCATGAATCACAGATCCCTACCTACTTTCATATTTTGCTCAAGCCTGGACAAAGTAATTTCTCACCTACAAACATGCCACTGTGTCCCTACAACCGTACCAGGCTTGTGACATGGGCTACAACCCATTTGCTTCTTTGCCATATGTCCATCTTGACCCAAGTCTGCTGTCCCTTTACATCCCTGCTATTTATGTGATTTATGTTCTTACCATTACTCAACTTTAAACTAAGTGCATCTTTGCAGACATTATGCTATCCTTTTTGGCTCATTACTATTCCATTTCTACTCTACAACTTCATTTTCCAGTTTGCTCTTTTATTTTTGTGTACTTCTTTTTGTCATACTTGACCTGCACTAACATGACAACTGTTCTGCCCACATAACCTTCCATAACATGGCAGCCAAGCTTATACTGTGATGACATCACTGGAAGCAGAGTGGTCTGCCTGACGACAGTTATGTCAACCACAAAACATGTCATCATCCAGTGCTCATCATCTCATTGTGCATTGCTGACTTGAAGCCTGAAAAATACACATTTTTTTATATTTGTCTATAGAGAGATATAGATATAGCTATAAATATAGCTATAGCTATAGCTATAGCTATAGATATAGGTATAGATATAGATATATATATATATATAGATATAGATATAGATATAGATATAGGTATAGATATAGATATAGATATAGATATAGATATAGATATAGATATAGATATAGATATAGATATAGATAAAGCTCAGTCATGTCCCTCAATGAAACAAAAGCATGACCCCCTTTTTAAGTGACCTCTCAACCATGGCCATCGATAAAATACCATTCCAGTACTAATAACATGTCAGTCTTTCTTTCCATACTGTCTTTATCTTGCAGTCAAGGCTACTTCTTCCAGTTTCTCAAAATATTTCCTGTTTATTTTTCAGTTTATGGGACATCCTTCAAGACTGCATTGTCCTTCAGTAGTAGCCTCCAGAGACTCTCCAACTATGGGACTGGAGTGTGGGCATTTTCTCTACAGATGGTAGCTATTATGTTGCCACAAATGCACCTATTCCTCACAGGTTGCTATACAGACTTGCCTCTTGCTATTTGCTTGCCTGCACTGAATCTTTCTCTCCCTCTCCCTCTCCCTCTCTCATCTTATGAAAAAGGTAACCCTAGTAAAAACACACCACAATGAGCAGTGTACTTTTCATGTCAGCAGTCAGTATTCCTCCCTCTGCTACCTTACTAATGCATGTAACCCTAATAGTAACCCTAACATTGTTCCTAATCTGAACTCTGTACCTTTCCTTAACTAAAAATAAAAAAAAAACTTTATGTAACACTACCAGTAAACAAGACAGGCTTAGACACAGAAACACACACAAATACACACATACAATAATAAATATACCCCCTTCCATAACCCCTACACTAACCCCAACCTGAAACAGTAGCAAAAACACATTCACAGCACTAATGCTATCCTCTTACCATTGTGTACATCCTGGATTGTCAACATTGTGATACTACCCTTCTGAGTGTCTACATTTTGAACTGCCAACATTCTGATTGGCAACTATACACACCTACAAACACATACATATATATATATATATATATATATATATATATATATATATATACAGAGAGAGAGAGTCTAAATTTCATTCAACAGCACAAAACTGATTTCAACTTGTCAATAAAACATATATTTTTGCAGATGGCAAGAACACATGCAACCCTAATGTGAAGGACTGCATTCCCTGAATGGCCAGCTAATTATATTTTCCATCTGCAAGACTGCAGTACCGTGGGGAAAGGACATATTCCACCAACCTGTCTATACAGCAATCTCTAAAGTAAAATGGCAGCACTTTTTGAACAGCTGATTTTCTGTCACCTCTTTCAGCTCCTTCCCCCAATAATGAAAAAAAATTAATCGTATATATATATATATATATATATATATATATATATATATATATATATACCTCCAATCTTCGAAAACTCATTTCTTCAAAGATTAGAAAGCAGACATCCACTTTCACGAAAGTGCACTTAACTGAAAGTGCACTTTTGCGAAAGTCAGTTAACCAAATCACAGTACAGTGGGGATATGGAAATATATCCTTTTCCCCATGGCAGTCCGATCTCAGAGTTAGTATATATAAGTATCAGGGTTATAGGGGGTGCAGCACCCCACATGGGGAGTGCAGTAGGGCTTGTCTGCCTACAAAAATGTATTCTAGTTTGCCAGACAGACCTCCGGAAATTATATATACTAACTCCGAGATCGCAATATAGTAGGGAATAGGATATATTTCCTTATCCCCACTATACCATGGATCTAGGAGATAGTATATAGAATTACCAGAGGTGTGTCTGGCAAACAAGAATACATTTTTGCAGGGGGGAAAGGCCCCGTGCCCCCCACACCTCCACTACTTATATATTCTAACTCTGAGATCACACTACAGTGGGGAGAAGGCTATATTTCCTTATCCTCACTGTACCGTGATTCAGTTAACTGACTTTTGTGAAAGTGCACTTTCGTGAAAGTAGGTGTCTGCTTTCTAATCTTCAAAGAAATGAGTTTTCAAAGATTAGAAGTAGACCTATATATATATATATATATATATATATATATATACAGTTTGTGTGTGTGCGTGTGTGTGTGTGTTTGCATGTTTGCGATAAGTGAGATAATTTTATAAATTTATACAAATGCACACACACACACACACACACACGCACACACACACTATATATATATATATATATATATATATATATATATATATATATATATATATATATATATATATATATATATATATATATATATATATATGGGTCTACTTCGACTCACCGAAAGCACATTTCTCCAAAACTGAAATAAGCTTTCCCAGTTCTGTGAAAATGCATTTCAACGAAAATGCTCTTTCACGAAACTCAGTACATCATAGAGTAGTTGTCATAGATTGCGGAGCAGTGATGATAAGGTAATATTCCTTTCCCCCACTGTAGTACGATATTGAAGTTAGTATATATAAGTAACGGAGGTATGGGGGGTGCAGCCACCCACATGGGTGGTGCATGGGAGCTTGCCCCCTGCATGAATGCTTTTGTGTCATTTTATTTTCTGTGTGTCTTTTTTGTTGGTATTCATTGTATTGAGTTTCATGAAAGTGCATTTTTGTTGAAACGCACTGCCTCAGAACTGGGATTGCTTATTTCAGTTTCGAAGAAATGTAGTTTCCGTGGGTCAAAGTAGACCTATATATATATATATATATATATATATATATATATATATATATATATATATATATATATATATATATATATATATATATATATATATATATATATGGTTCTACCTCACATAAACGAAACACCACAACACCGACATCACCGACACCACATAACCGACAGTACAAAAACACGAAATCCCACATGCCCGACAACGAAATAACCGACGGTACACAAACACGAAACCTCATACACTTCACACACCACAATCAACAACCTAAACACATTCCCGTCCAAAACCACATACACTACACAACCACACCAAAATCCCTACATACCCACAATATACCACACATACAAAAATACCTACAACCCTGTCCCAAACCCTAACCCTAAGGTCCGTCACTACCGACACTTACCTGACCGCTCCCTAACCCTAACTCACTTATCCCTAACCCAAACACAATCACTACACTTACCTGACCCGCTCCCTAACCCTAACTCACTTATCCCGCCTAACCCAAACACAATCACTACCGCACACTTACCTGACCCGCTCCCTAACCTTAACTCACTTAACCCACCCCTATCCCCACTTACCTTACTCGCACCCTAACGTCCGTCACTACCGCATACTTACACAGCCTTTTCCCATTTCGGCATCCTCGGCCGGTGCTTTCATCCGGTCTTCTGCTTGTCGATCTTCTTGGTCCGGTCTTCTGTGCTGTCGATCTTCTGGGGCTCGCGATTTCCCTGTCGATGTTCCGGCGTGTCGGTGAAGTGAGGTAGAACCATATATATACATATTCATAGGTGATTACTAGGCTAATGGCACAAGAGCCTTTACAAGCCTAGCCAATAATAGCCAGGACATGACAATATTATATTTTAATTCCCCAGATATGGGATAGGGTAGTATTCGGGTAGTGGGTCTTTGGGTGTTTGAGCCCTGAGTCATTTCAGTGTCCATAATCGACATGAGTAGTACCCCAGGAGTGAATTTATGGTTCCCCATCCATTTATCCAAATTATTTTGTAAGAGAGTGAGGGACAGGCTTTGTTTTACGAAGATGGCAAGTTTATGCCATAGACAAAGTAGCCTTTGAGATATGAATCTGTCTCTCCAGTAAGTTCTATTAGAGTCACAAATAAGCTTCGGGTCCATGGAATGTGTAACCTTTGCACATTTTCTCTTGCAAATATGCAACATTTTCATCTGGGCTGGATTAGTGAATACCTTGTAGTTCAGGCATAAGTCCCCTCTCAATAAACAATATGAGATGAAGTAAAGGGATAGGGCCTTGAGTCAGTCTGCATAAGGTATGTGTCTTACGCTTTATATATTTTTTTAATGAGAAACCTCTAGAGCCACTCCAGGTGGTGTAAATGCCAGGTTAGGTACACATATTAGAGGGCACTGTACTCAATTATGGGCCTGATGAAGGCTGAGTACAATGGCACTATGACTTTCTTTGATCTTGATGCCATGCCATTTCTTATAAATGAGCCAAACAGAAGGGTTTTCTCACTACTGTAGCTACCTGGTGGTCAAAGTTTAAGCTACTATATATCTGTGTTCCTAGTTCCCTCACCACTGTGTCTACTTTTAGGGGTGTGCTATCAATATTATAATTTTTAGGATATCTGATTCACTGAAGGGTATATTTATGCATTCTTTAGCATTTAGTCTTAGACCATGGTTTTGGCACAAGTCATTTGTCATTTTTATGTCTGTTAGTAGGATGTAAACACCATTTGGGGAAATCTATGATTCCTCCCAGCTTATAGTCGTCAGCAGATTTGGTGAACCAGAGGCTCCCAGCATTGGCCTTCATTTCAGAGAAGCATATACCAAACAGGAGAGGTCACAACAATGAGCTCTGTGGGACACTGCTAGTAACAGTTTACTTATCAAAAGTGGATTCCCCTATCTAGACAACATGTGCCCTGTCAGTGAGCCAGTTGGCTACCCATTCCAGGACGTAGGGGTTTATGCCTAAGTCAGTATGTTTACCTATGAGTCCCAAGTAGAACATTGTGTTAAAAGTTTTGGCCAGGTCTAGATAAGCATTGTGTAACATTTTACCCTCGTTTATGGCCCTGGTGACTTTTTCAAAGAAGTCTGCAAGACTGAGCAGGCAAGACCTCCCTTTTACAAAGCCAGATTGTGTCTGGTTTAGTTTTTGGAGAGTTTCTATGCCATTATTTATCAGGCCCATGATAATTCTCTTCATGGCCTTGCAGATAGACTGGTCAAGCTTATGGGTTTGTAGCTCCCTGGGTCAGTTGATGGTCTCCCCTTGCACAGATGGATGACTGTTGCAGTCCTGCATTCCTCTGGTATGAAGCTTGTCTGGAGGCTGTGGTTAAAGAGGGTATCTAGTAGCCCTTACATATTCTGTTTAAAGATATTTAAGAAGCATCCTGGAATGGTGTTGAGACACATGGAGGCTGTGTTTTTGGCTTTAGCGGGAGCAGTAAGAACAAGTTCCCTCATAATGACCGGCAGTGGGATGTTTGCGGGTATTTCTTTGGATGTGGTAGGAGGTGATGGACAGGAGAAGTTTGAACTGAACTTGTCAGCCAGCAGGTTTGCTATAGTTTTAGACTTGGTGTTAGTGTTACCATTCATGAGAAACATAGCACATTACTGAGTGTTTTCTCTGAGGTTATGAACATAATTAAAAAATGCCTTATGGTTATCTTTCTCCTGGAAGGTTATCTTTGCCTCATAATTTCTTTGGCAGATTTCACCAGCTCTCTAATTTGTTTGTTCAGACTAGTGAGTGTCTTTTTGCACTGTTTTGCCTGTTCCTTTTTAGCTTTGGAGAGGATTTTTTTCCTTTTGTTGAATAGCCTATCTGTGCTAGGGATCCACAAGGGTGGTTTAATTTTGCCAGTAATCATAGGTTTGACTTAGACAGGTACTGTCTCCTTCATGCAGTTATGAATGTGGTTGTACAGTGCTTTTGTGCATAGCTTAGAATAGGCTTCAGTGTTATCTGGGTTTGGCGTGGCTTGGAAGTTTAATAAGCTGTTAATTATTTTGAGGTAATTGACCTTAGCAAAGTTCTTAACAGGTGTGGAGTTTGATCTGGGTTCTAGGTTAGTTTTAATAATGAAGCAGATGATTTTGTAGTCAGATCTTACCAGGTAGGAGTTAATTCATGGGAAGGAACAGCATCCCCCCCATGTTCCTGAGTACTAGGTCTAGGATATTTTGGGAACTAACCAGTTGCTCCAGGGTGTTTGCATTGATAAAGTCCAAAAACTTCTGAGCAAGTGAATTTTGGGTCATATAAGTCTTCCAGTTTATGTAGGGGTAGTTGAAGTCACCCATAAGTATGGTGTTAGGCTGAATGTTCATAGGTTCATAGGTTAGTACTAGACTAACTGCCCTTGTGGGCCATTTTAAGCCTAGCCAATTACCCCCTGTGAGAATCAAACCCTGCACCTTGTGTCTGTAAGGTAAACACCTTAACCATTATGCCAGCCTCCCACCCACAAAAACAGACCTCCATGGTTCATTCCAGTAGGTTTAGGTAGGAGGTATTCTTTTCCAGACTCATGTTAAATGATCTGTAGCTAGCAAGGATATGATAAGGGGTCACACCTATGGTTAGTTGGGCATGGAGCAGCTCATTTGAGTTATGTTGCTGGACCAGTCTAGCAGTGTACTTGTCTTTTATGAACACTGAGAAACCTCCTCCCTTTGTTTTATGCTGAGCTGATGGGGATCAAAATGTATGAAAAGCACTGTAGCCTTTAACAGCCAGGGTGCTTTCTATGGTTCTGAAACATTTTTCCATGACTGCACATATGTCTGCATTCTCCAGGGTGAGGAGTGCTTACAGACAGTACATTTTCTTTTATTGAAATTCCTAGCACTGAGTAGCAGTACCTTTAAGTAGTCATGAATGTTTTTTGTTATGCTTTAGGGTTTAACAACTTCACACAGCCTAAAAAGGCATTATGAGGTAGATAAAGTTTTTGCCACTATCCAGAAGCCAACTGAGGACAAGTGAAAGCCATCTCTGATAAAGCATTGTGGTTTATCAATCATGTCTCCTCAGGCTGATGGATGTTGGATCCCCTTGTTGTGACACCAGAAACTAAGCCAATTGTTGAAGTCAATCCTTTTTTGCTAGTACTGTGGTATCATCATTGGTGAAGGCAGGATGCTACTCAAGGATAGATTCCTACCCAAATGGGACAGATATTCGGAGAGCTCCAGCATGTCACTCTTCATATAGTCCAGTCAGGTACACCTTAGGTCATTTACTCCCACATGGAAGCAAGATATTGATACTTATATAGAGTTCTGAAATCAAAACCAGGAAATGAGTACTAGCACAAAAGCTACGAATGAGGCATGATTTTTTTTCTAGACAATAAAATGCATCCTGTTTATTACTGGAAACCTGCTCCCAAATATAGAAAAACAGAAACTGACAGCTGCAGGAGATGTCAGTATAGGAACATAATGTGAAATGATTGAAAATGCTAAAGTAAAAATCAGTATAAGACAGATGTCAGCACAGAGACATATTAGCCACATAAGCAAAGAATATGAGACAAAACATAGAGGAAGAACAGCACCTTTGTAAGAAACCACTGAATGAACTGAATAATAACAGTGAGCTAAGTAGGATAATGGAGTGTCCTGTCCTAAGATTATGCCTGCTAGTGTCAAGCAGAATCTTCAGGTAATGGTGAACTGTAAACAACAGGTGTCTGTAAGTAAACAAAAAAACAGAAAAATTGAAGATGACTGTTTTGTCTGAGAGAGATCCTTTGCAGATGGAGGTCACCATGGTGACGGAGCAGATAATGAGATGGTGGTATACAGTCACACCAAAATTATGCCAAATCAACCTAAAAATGGAGAATAATCAAGAAAAATGTTGAGATAAGTGAGAAGGTATAATGTGATTTTTTTGCCTAGGCATTCCCTCAGAAGTCAAATCATAGGAAAAAGTCCAAGAGCACAAGCCCAGTGAACCCCAAGAACATAATAGGATGCCTCCTGAACAGTCTAAAATATAACTTATTAAGACTCCTAGTGTCACTGTTTAACTGTAGTCTTAAAACAAGCTTTGTGGCAAAATAATGGGGTACTGCAATAGTCATCTCCTTCATAAGGAAAAACCTTCAACAGATCCCATAAACTAAAGACACATTAGTTTGTCTACTCTTATTTGCAAACACATGGAAGGAATTATTATGGAAATTATCAGCAAAGACATGGAAGACCTTCATACATTGGATCCATCCCAATTTGACTTCCTCAAAGGAAGGTCATGCTTACTAAACCTAGTCAGCTTCTTTGAAAAGGTCATTAAGACAATGGATGAGGGGAAGTGATGCATACTGCCTACCTATATCTGGCTAAAGCATTTGATTCAATACCCTACTTTGGCATTGTCAACAAATTTATGGAACTAGCATAAACCCCAGCCATCCAGCATAAACCCCCTTATAACATGCTGGATGGCTAAAAAACATGTTTTAATGAACCTTTTGTACATCCACAAAACAAACAGCATCAGAACTACTACAGCAAAAGGTATAGATTTTGCTTGTGACATAAATAGGTAATGTTTCTCTGAGAATTCCCATTATCTGGAACAGGCTTTCTGTGTATGTGAAAAATAGTTCCTCCCTAATCCTATTTAAGTGCAACCTGGACCAATGGGTGGGCAATTAAAAAGTCACCCCTGGTCTAGCACCTACATCTTTTTTTTTAATATGTTTATATTAAATTCTAACAAAAAATGTTAACATTTAATAATCAAAAGGAAATATTTCACAAACGTCTGTCTACTAAATAAAAAAAAAATATGATTTCAGTAGATAAAAATTATCCTGAGAATATTAATCATTGCTTATCTAATAGTTTTTTAGACTTTTCCAAGACATTTATGATGAAGTGATTATGGTAGATATGTTCTTAATAGTAATAGCTTCTAGATAACAAACTTCAGTAGCAATGTTGGAAAATTCACTGAAGGAAGGAGAAGAATCATCCTTCCAAGTTCTCATTATAAGATTTCTTGCAATTTCTAGAATACTACATAACAAATGATATTTCGGATCTATATTATGTTATCAAATCACTAAATGCCAAACGGCTAAATATTCAAAACCGACATTCATTGAATCATTTGTTGTGGGGGGCTGTGCCCCCCACCCCCCGCTACTTATATATTCAAACTCCGAGGTCATTACAATGTGGAAAGGGCAAATATCCCATTCCCTACTGTACTGCGACCCCACAAAACACACTTCAATGAACGGCCATTTCAAGTATTTTGCCATTCAGCATTTAGTGATTCGATAACGTAATAGGTATTAGGGACCCGATATGTCAAAATTTTAACATAATCAGGTACTGGGGTATTAAATAAAACCAACAATTTAGTTAAGCAAAATTTATTAGTAAAAACCGCTGCAAGAATAAACTAATCTGATTCCAAAATGGTTTAAGTATAGGACAATCAAAAACATATGTTGCCAGTCTACTTTAAGGTCTCATTTACATCTGCAACAAATTTTCTTACTTTTAAATATTAATTCAATTCTGTGTGGAGTAATGCAAGATCTATGTAAGAACATACATGTAAATATTCTCCATTTAAGTGAACAAGTAGATTGTTTTGATGATGATAAAATTAAGTTTTTATCCTCATCATTAGGATTATTCATATTTATGACTTTAAAGTAATTCCAATAGCTGTCTTTATTATATTCCAACTCTTTTCTAATCACGTTATAAAATTTAGAAAGCAAACCTTTTCCAGATATTTTTGATTGCATCAAAAAACATAAAAGGTCAATTAGTCTGTAAATAGAATCTCTTATTATTGGTTGCATAACATTAATTCCATCTTCAAATGTCTGCAGTTTTGTATATGCAACCACATATCTTTATCCAAATCAAAATTATTAATTATATATTAAACAAAGTACATGTTTTCTTAATTCATTAACTGTGACCAATATATCAAATTATTTTCTTTAACAGTGTCCATTGCAGATAAGTTTAAAGTAAAAAATGTATTATGAGTATAAGGTATTGGAAAAATAAAATGTTTCCATGCTTTGTACATTCTAGTCTTATAAATCAAATTTAAAAGGGTATTCATTAAATTAGAAAAATAAGAATTTATTGTTTGCTTAAAATTATTTAAGACAAATTTATTTAATAACCAAAATAATGAATTATTTAAAATTAAGTAATGATTTGAATATTTAGAACAATTAGATTGTGCCTAAAGACTAGCTTGAAATTCTTTCCATTTAGCAGAATAGTTTTATTTGACCAAAGTACAACTGTCTTAATAATAGAAGATAAAGATAAAGAGTACAATTCCAGATCTTGTAAACCAATACCACCTAAAGACTAATTTATGTTATGATGAATTAAAGCTATTCTGGGTTTATTAGGCTGCCATAAGAATTTTCATATTAAAGAATTAAAGTTTGTTATACAACTTTTAAGGGGAGGTAAAGATAATGATTGTAAAATATATAAGAATTTACGTAAGATAATCATTTTTATTATGGAAAGTCTCTCATCCATTGTAAAAAAAATATTCCATTTGCTTATAAGATTTTCTATAGAATTTGAACTATTATTATAATTAATGGTTATTATTTTATTAATATTATAATGTCTGGTTATAATCTTATCAAACTGGCAAATGGTTCAATAACTAAAGTAAAAAGTAAAGGAGAGAGTGGGCATCCTTGTTTAGTTCCTTTAGAAATGTTAATTGGTTGTGAAGTGTATGAGCCTATTTTTGTATAAGATAGAGAATTAAAATAAAGATGATTAATAAGATGAACAAAATTACTTGAAAAAATATTTTCTTCTAGAAACAATGAAAGATAATTCCAGTTGACCAAATTAAAGGCACTACTAATATCTATACTTACTAAGGATAATTTCTCAGTTGTTCCATATCTATTATGGTTAGAATAGACATGATATTACTGTAAGAATTTATATTTAAAATAAATCCAGTTTAATCATCATTAATCAAAGATGGAAGAAACTGTTTTAATCTCTTACCCTAAATAGACATGAACAATGTATGCTCTATGTTCAGTGGGGAAACAGGTCTATAAGAGGAGCATTTAACAGGGTCTTTATCTGGTTTTAGTAATGTAGATACAAGAGTATATTTCCAGGAAGGAGGTATATTTACAGATCTTTAACTAATTAAAAAAAAATAAATAATATGTCTAAGGCTTCTTTTGGCATTAACTTATAAAGTTCAGGAATAATGCCATCATTACCAGGTGCTTTATTGGGTTTTAATTTATTATTGTCAGATTTTAGTTCAGAAAATGAAATACGTCTATCAATAAGTCTCACTTGTTCTTCTGTTAGTTTCTTTTTGGTATAATTTCTGGTATTTTTTAATTTCATCTTTAGAGTCCATTTTTACATTATTACAATTTATTGCATTAAAATAATTTCTAAAATGATTTCAAAATATGTTCAGTTTCAGTAATATTCTTTTTTGGAGAATATATTCCTTTAATGTGTCTGGATTTATTTAATAATTTTATCCTGGCTGCTAAATTATGCATATACTTATGGTTAATGGAGTAACTAGATATTTTAAACTTTTCCAAATTAATCATAGCGTTATGAGTCAAAATCTCTAAATATTTGCTATTAAGATTATTTTTCTTCCACCATATTTGTATTTGTTTTTTGACTGTTTAGTTTTAACCTATCTATTTTATCTTGTAGATCTAGTACATCCTTGTCCTTTTTATCTCTGCTTTACAACATACCAGTTTATATTTCTACCATACAGAAATGCTTTTGAAGCATCCCATAAATATATTTTAGATATATCATTTGTATAATTAATTTCTTTAAAATCCTGAGTTTCTTTTAAGAAAAAAATGAAGTATTTTAAATTAGTTATATGTACAGGTATATGCTTTGTAGGGATAGAATTACTATATTTTTGAATGAAATCAAAAGTTATAGCATTATGATCTGATAGAGGACAAGATACAACCATAACCTTGTCTAGACTGTTTATTAGATCATTTGATATATAAACTCTATCTATTCTAGTTTGAGTTCCATACATATGTGAGTACTGAATAAAATAGAGTGGCTCTGAATCTGCAAACTTATGTATGTCTTTTATATGTAATTAGTCTATAAACTTTATTAGTTCTTTAGCTGGAGGAGATAGCCTTCTATTTCTATTAATAGTGATATTGCTGTCTTTTAGAATACAATTAAAGTCACTTGCCAAGATCAGACCACCTTTTGAAATTTGAATAATTTCGTCTAGATGTTGTTTAATAGTACTAACTCCTACTCTTGGAATCCAATATAAATTAATAAAGGTATATAGTTTCTTATTAATTTCAATAGTTACTGAACAAAACAAACCTTTATCATCATTATATGAACTAACAATTTTAGGAAAATGTAAATTATTTCTCAAGATAACTACCTCCCTTTTTTTCTGATTATAATGAGAGCTAGATAAAACAGAATAAATACTAGCATTGAGCCTGTCTCTATCAGATTGCAATAAGTAAATATCTTACAAATGGATAATCTGAGAATTGAATAGATTTAAAATTTTATTTAAATTCCCTTTCTTGCAACCATCATTTAAACTATTAATATTTAAAGAGATGCATTTAAAGTCTGACATATGTTTTGTGTTCTAATCACTTCTCTGCTTAAAAACAGTTTACATGAAAAAGTATAATCATTAGTATTAAATCTGTTGACTTTAATAGATTTAGTAGACACCCATAAGTAACAAAAAACACACTTAAATTGTAAACAAACTTTTCTAAAACCCTTCATATCCTACATGGAGTCTAAAACTCCTTCTTTGAATGACAAAACTGTCCAAATATTCCCACCCATCAATAAACATGAGTCATTTTCATTTCAAACGTGAGACTACAGTGTGTTAAATAATAGGATCCTACCAAAAAAAAAATTCAGAGACCATAATTATTTCTTGAGCAAAGGAGCCTAAAATTGTAATATATCATAACTATTAAAGCAATATAACTCACTTCAATAGTCATATATTATACAAACTTCAGTAATAAAGGAAACAGGAATATTATTATCCATGAAGATAAATAATAATTAATATATGTAGATTATTTATAACATTGTTATGTTATACCATTCAGTGTTCAATCATCTGGCCACATGTTTATTTGCCATGATATTCTATATTATTATAGTATTCATAGCTTTCTTATCTATGCTTCTTGATGATGTTAGAAATATCAAATTAAAAAGTCAGAAAAGGAAATGATTACATATTTTATAAATTATCCAAATAGTTTGATATTGCCATCGGGTAATGTTCACTCAGTTACCTGCAGTGAATATAAATATGTCTGCCTTTAGAAATTTTTGTGAGTAAATGAATCTAAATATTTTTAAATATTAGCTTATCAGAACTTACTCACAAATGTAAAAGCACTTAAGATTGTCACCAAATGTGTGATTCTATAATATAAATGAAAAAAGTTTAAGTAGTTCTACTTTCATATGTAAAAAAAGAATTGAATCTGTCAACATATATTAAAAAGAAAATAAAAAAAAAACACAAGGAAAAATATACTTAATAGAAGAAATTAATCCATATTAACCGGTCAGGAATGAGAATATATCAACTATAACAACATTTAAACTTGCTGCAGTCTACTTTCTTGTTGTTTAGTTACCAGGTCTGCTGCAGTGAAAATAAAGACATATGTAATTACAGTCAATATAATGTTAGCACAGACCTGCTCAAAATGACACATATTCAGATTAAGTAAGACAAGTAGAAATATATGCAGGCTCTGTTCCACCTTTTATAAACCTATGTAAAGTATGAAAAAAAAAACAAAGATAGCAAATAAACAAAATCTACCACCAATAACTTTCTTCTAGAGAAAAAGAAGGTAAGCGTGGACATCAATAACTTTCTCATGGGAAAAATACAAATAATATATTAAAGGCCATGTGAGTTCATGTGAGCAGAGAAAAAAATAAAAAGGAAATCAACAACTCAGTGTCAGTATATATAAATAAGAGATAGGATGAGCACACACAATAAAGTATATAATTAACAAAGTAAATTGTTTAATATTAGAACTGTGAGGGATGTACAGTGATAAAATACCTGCCCTCTTTTCCATTTGAGAGACAGCTGATTTCTCAGTTATCTCAGCATACGTAGTATCTCTCATGAAGTCAGCAGGAAAAACGTATCTTTCAAAGCAAAGAAAATAACTGAAAAATAACTGTCACATTCATATAGATGCTCTAGCGAAGAAACATTTGCTTACACTGCTTGAGCAATCACTGATAAAGCCCAACTCAAGAAACATTTATTCATTTGCACAAGCCCATCCCCCAACCACATCTAAACACAAAGAACCATCAAGCTACCAACACAACACAGCCAATAAACCAAAGCAACAAACAAATGAAAGCATCTCCTAGCACACAATGCATGAGTCCGAGGCTCCGCAACCAACACCGCCAGTAGAACACTCACCCTCTGGATCACTTCCAGCAACAAAAAATGCATAACACGTTTATATCACTTCATCAAAAAACCTAAATATCGAATACCTTTTTGTTGAACCCTATCCATTGAACTTTTAATCCATCAAATGATTGTTTAAGTGAAAGCGTTCCCAGTGGAAAATAATGCTTGGCCAACCAAGCGAGCATCACAAAAATCACAAATTTTAAAACCCACCCAGGTGGGGGGCTGCTTCCCTCATACCCTGCAGTGTGGGGAGCTGTGCCTCCCCACACCTCTCAACTAAATATACCAAGATTGCACTACAGTGGGAAAAGGTCAAATTCCTGATGATGGCTCACTGCTTGTTTTCCCTGGGAAAATATTTGCTTAAATGATCATTTGATAGATTAAGAGTTTGACGGCTAGGGTTCAACAAAAAGGTATTCAATATTTAGGTTTTTCAATAAAGTGATATAGACCTTCTCATAACATAGCAACTGTGTCATTAATTTGATTTATCACTGTGTGTGTGTATACATATGTATGAATCTGTGTATTCAAAATCAATGGAAACACAACAAGAAAGAATTCCTCAACAACAACAACCACTAAGCTTTTGACAAAACATACACCACTAGTGAGTCAGAATAACAAACAAAATAAAGCAGTTATCAGTAGACAATTCAAGACACATCACATACACCAAAGACACCCAACATAATGTACCAAACTCACAACTTTCAAGCAAAAACATTGTCCATGATGTCAGACAGCACAGTGGTGCAACAGTTAACATTGTCATCTCACAGCAAGAGGTTCTCCAGTTCAATTCTCAGCTGGGTGCCTTCTGTGTGCAGTATGCCTGTTCTCCTTATATTTGTGTGGGTTTCCTCTGGGTACTTTGACTTCCTCCCACATTACAAAGGCATGTGTTTGGAGCATTTCTCCCTGTGCAACCGCTGAAAATTGTCTCGTTCCAAGTCGGACTTTCCCAGTAAACAAATTTTAAATAAATAAAATAAAAAGGAGACATGGACCCCCTAACAAGCAACAACCAAAGGAATAATAACATCACAATAATTTAGCTTATCAAAAAGAACCTACTATGCATCCCTAAGTACAAAACAAAAAATCAAGATAGCAACAAATACCTTAGCTGTGTATTAGAATTTCTATACAACTAACATAAAAAAGAAATAGATAATTTACCTTGATAGGAGGACATCTGAGTCTCTTTTTAAATCCAAACAAATAGCAGATGAAGCAAGATCATTTATAAAATACAGATATTAAGTGAAATGAAATAAAATAAATATTATATGATAAAACCTAATGATGCTCAAGTCATTTATTTTTTAGTTTTTTCATCTGTTTATTTTTCTTCCATCCAGATCTTTCTGCTTGTCTGTTTAAAGAAGCATTGTTTCATTCCATATCTTCTGTTACTTCAAAGATGTTATTTCTTTTCAGAAAATATTGTTGTGTCCAGGTCATCAAAGATTCTTGTTTCATCAGGTAAAAAGATTTTTAGTCTGCCTGGAAACAAAATATGAACCTTATTTTGTTTTTTCTTAAGTTCTCTTGTTAAAGGAAGAAAAAACTTTCATTTAGAAATAACTGTGGTAGAATAATCATTGTCAAAATGAATAATTCTGTCATCTATTTTAATAGGAGACTTTGGCCAAACAGTTTTAAGTATTAACTCTTTATCCTGTGAGGAAAAAACATAAAATAGAGTATCTCAGAGAAGCATTACGCTTTGAAGAGGATGCTGAAATCATGGATCCATGTGCTCTCTTGATGCCAAAAATAAGTGCTTCAGGTAACTCCAGTGTCTTGGGAAGCCAGGATGTCAAGAAGTTTGTCATGTTATTTCCCTCTATTTTTTCTGGCAAACGAAATATTCTGATGTTATTTCTATGAGACCTATTCTCTAGGTCATCAATTTTATTCAAAAGAATTTTGTTTTAATAAGATTTCAGTGTTATTTTCATCTCCACTAAGTCTCCCTTCCATATCATTCAGGGATTACTCAATGCCAGATATGTGAACTTTCTGTTGTTGCAAAGCTTCATGGATTTGGTCCCTTTATGTAGTACATTCCTCCTTGAAATTATCCAGTTTTATGCCCATTTTATCCAGTTTCGAGGACAATTCCTGAATATTAGCAAGGACCAATTGAAGTTCTTTCTTGAAAGATGAATCCAGTGAGTTTGCTTTCAGAAGATTAATTTCCAGACTGTGTACAGATATATTTTCAAAATATGAATTTTGACAGGAAATTTTTAAGCTGTCAAAAATTTTTCAGATACTATCTTAGAGGGCACTTTATATGATAAAACTTCAATGAAAGAGAGTTTAAAAAATATATTTCTTGTCAGAAATATAAAAAGTAGCAGAGCTGGGGAATTTAGCTGCTACTCTGTCAGCATCCTTTACAACTAAGTCTTTGATTGACAAAGGCAGTCTGTAAATCACTCTCAGTCTAAATGAAATCTGTGGGGTCACTTGGGTTGCGTGGCTAAGGTTCTAAGAACCCTAATGGTTGCTAACTTTAGTATACACCTATGAACCTATGAACCTATCCCTTCTTCTTCAAGGTAAGCTGGTCATAAGATTAATCCTGGGTTTGTGGACATATAAGTATACCACATAAACTTTAAAAAAATCACATTGAAAAGATAATACTTTAAAAAGAGCAAAAGAGAATATGGCCAAGGCTCTGGGGAAGCATAGTAAAAAGATGATTGATTACATCTCTCAGAGACTGCCACTTTTCTGGAATAAGTTTCCAGTTCATGTGAAACACAGATCCTCCCTGACTCTCTTAAAATGCAACCTAGATCAATGGATGTGTGACTGCAATTTCACTTCTGGGTGGCACCCATGTCTCTCCTGAACAGAAAAAGTTGGTATTAACTACCATAGACCCTTACCTCTGTAAACTTCACTCACCTAAACACTAACAATTGAGGCAACTAGGGATAAATATAGCTAGGCTTATGAGGGGCTCTAGAGCCATTAGCCTAGTAACCTTCTATGAACCTATGAATGTCTTACCCCATTTTTAACCCCATTTTGAGTTGAAAGATGATTATTTATAAAAAGCAAAGAAAGGCTGGGAAGAAATTCTGCATCAGTTACTAGTACCAGATAATGAACCTAACCCATAGTAATTTTTTAGAAGGTCATATAGTGAAGGACGAAACTAATGAAAGAATACTAACCAGATCTTATGGCCAGGCATAATGAAAGACAGAAGACTTATGTGCTTGCATAAAATGCCAAGAAACTTCACCACATCACGCATGCGAGTCCCATAATCTCAATGCCTATCAATGAGCTGCCATTTGAATGTATTGCAATGGGTATTGTGGGGTTTTAAGAAAATCTAGAAATATGTGCCAGTACATACTAGTAATATTGGACTACACAACAAAATTTCTAAAAGCAGAGCCATTACACAAAGCTGATCCTAAGGCTATTACCAGAAAACTGGTACTGTTATTCCCCAGACTGGATAATGCTAACGTGTTCTTTACTTACCAAGTTATTTTCTTTATGTCAGTGGTACTGCATCCTTTATGTCAGTGCTATGAAGTTAAACCAAAACAAATGTTGTAAGGGAGTGATCCCTAGAATCTCAACATTAAGTGATGTTAGAATAATCCTTGTCAAAATACAAATGTAGAAGGGAAGAGAATGTATCTTAAGAAATAAATCATTTTTCTCAGACATGCATGAGAGAACTAAACTGATTAACCATATCACAGACACAACACCAAGAATGAAGATTAGACTGAGACCTGGTGGAATACCAGATTCACAAAACAGTGAGAGAAAAGATACTAGGAGTGATAGAAAAGTCATAAACTGAATGGACCTGCTCACTAGTGATTGTTCCTACACCTGATGGAAGTATTAGGTTCTGTAATGACTTTAGGATGCTGAGTAGCATAGCTGAGTTAGACAGCTATTGCAGGCTCAGAATTAATGTTGTGATGTCATGACACAGACTGTAGGTAATGACAGATACTTGACAAGACCAGTTGTGATGCTGGGAAACTGGCAGATATCACTTAACCACTCTGGCAAAGTAAAAAAAAATAATACTTTTTGTACCCTGATAGTCCATTTTAGTACAGAGTTATCATCTAGCCTACCCTAGAATGTAACAACCACTCATAGGCTGATGGTTTACATACTGGAACCTCACTCCTGGTATATTAACACATATCTGGAGAATGCATTTATTCAAAGGACTATGTTGGTCACATACAAAAATACAGGCTCTGTTTGAATATATAATGCAGGTAAGCTACAGTGTAAATTCAAAGAAAATTAAATGAGATATTATGGGAGCCATTTACTTAAGATAACTTTTAGAAAAAGAGGTGTTAAGTCAAAACTAGAAAACAATGGAAAACATTAAAACTAGTCTTTACCCTCCATTTAAAAACTGTTGAAGATTTGTTATGAAGTATCAAAGTACTACAAAAGATTTGGGCTAAATTTAACAAAGCATAGTTGTCCTTGGGACAGATAAAACATTTAATGAATCAAAAAAGATCCTATACTCTGATCCAGAGTTAGTGACTCCTGCTTTTATAAAAGGAATTCACCCTTTGTGCAGATGATTCAGATGTTGGTTTAACAGCAGTGCTATTGCAATATATTCAAGGTGGGGAGCTTCATGAGCATACTATACAAAAGGGAGCTGAGAATTGTTAGAGGGGAATAACTCAGCCATTTAAAGAGAGTGTCTAGCAAACAACTGGGCCATCTGCGTCTTCAGTTACTGTTTACAGGACAGTAACTTACCACACCCTTTTCCACTGACAAAGTGAGCAAACGTATGCCAGTACTAAACTGTGCCTATATGCACTGTACAGACAACTCTTCCAATTTACAGTGAACTACAGCATTATATATGGATTGTAAAGGTCCTGTAACTCTCTAATGTTGAATCACAAATCCATGGATCTGTCCTAGGGAATCACTATAACATGCTCATTAGACAAAATGTGTATGAACCTTTAAATGTCATGTGAAACGGATGCTCCCACAATGGTAGTCAGCAAACTAGCTAACACAATCCTTTTTTTTAAATTGATTGTGATATATATATATATATATATATATATATATATATATATATATATATATATATATATATATATATATAAAGAGAGAGAGACGGAGAGCCTGCATTAGACAAGAGGAAGTTCATTTTTCGAGTGGGATATCTGCATAGAGGTAAGCTGGACCTTGCCTCAACATCCTCGGGGCTCAGAGTATAACAACATATTTGGGTCCTGTTGTAGAAGTGTACCTGCTGGAAATACCTAACACTCACAAATGAAATTTGAGGCTGTGGTGAGGCTTTCAATATTATACTTCTCTTTTAAGTGTGGCTATTTCCAGAATGCATTGTGAGAAACCTGGAAATGGTGATTTTAGTCATTTTAAAACCAAGAGAGCTGTTGTTTTCATTTTCCTTTTAGTTGATAAAATAGAGCATACGAATGTTTTCATAACAGCTACCTTCAGTGGCTAAATATAATATCTGTGTATATATATATATATATATATATATATATATATATGTATGTATATATATTTATATATATATATATATATATATATATATATATATATATATATATATATATATATATATACACACACACACACACACACACACACACATGGTCCATTAAAGATGTAAGTGTTTTAGTCACTAAAACTGGTAAGTATACTCACAAAAAACACTGCAGGTTTCTAATACTATTACTATTCAAATAATAGAAAACTCTTTTAAAAAGGAGTCTCTCATATCAACAATCTAAGTGTGGTGGGGTGGGTAACAGCTACACCACTGAACTTAATTCAGAAATTAGTCTAACTTATGACAAAGGGAAATTCCCAACACAGTGTAATCTTAAAGTAGAAAGATAGGAATCAACATTAATGACCAGTTGTTATAATATTGATCACAAATGTCTCACAGGGATGGCTGGCGCTGTCTGTCTGTCTATCTATCTATCTATCTATCTATCTATCTATCTATCTATCTATCTATCGCTCGATAGAATGACTATTAGGAGATTTGAACTCTGCAACAGGGAAATCCATTCTTTCCTATTTGGTTAAGCTCTCCTGTCCAAATTGAACCTGTATTATTTTCTGCAGTATGCATCAGTTAGACTAATTAAACAAAAACTGCCTTGCCTTTGTTCAAATCTAAGCATCTCAGGCTTGTTAGATTTGCTAGTGGCTGCTAAGAAATATACACCACTCCACTGCCTTGTCTTAATTTTAGTGCCTGTCTCTCTTGTATAGAACTAAATGTGATTTTTTAAACAAAATCCTGTTAAATAACAAGCAAAAATTCATTTTACTAAATTAATGACAAAACAACTCCTGTTAATTTGCAACTTTGAAAGAATTTTTATTTTGTGATCAACTTACAGAAGACCAACAGTAATGCAATGCCCTTATTTACTGTAAACCTGTAACAATGCACTTAATACAGTTTATGACCTAGACACTATATTTTGTATTTTATTTTATTTTATTTTAGGCATTTGTTAAATGGGTAAGCTCACTGGGCATGTGTCCCTTTTCAGGTGTGACCCAGGAGCAGTGTCTGGTTGACTGAGTTGCTCACAATCACACAGCAGACTAATGGAGGTGAAAGGAATCAAATGCTGTATCTTGGGTACAGGAAATAAGTCAGAGTTTTAATTCTCTTCTCTAGCTACCAAAACCAAGTCAATTACTTGTCACAGAGAGAGAGTTTAAGCCCTGACTGAGATGCAGCTGACCCTAGATGAAATCCTGGCTCTCAACTGTCCCTTTGTGTCTTTCGGCTTTTCCCGGTTAGGGGTCACCACAGCGGAACTCCGGTCCGCTAATGATTGGCAGTAGAATTTTTACGTGCCGAGTTTGGCAGCCCTGATGCACAACCTTCAATGAAGGTACACCCATTCATGCATGTCTCCACACAGAAGACGCTGTAGCTGAGAATCGAACGGCACAACATCTTGCTTTGAGGTGACAACACTACCGCAGCACCAGCACCACAGTGTTGGCTCTCAACTGTCCCTGATTTTGTAAAACACCCCTGATTTTGCATCATATTTTACACTGTCTTTCGTATAAAATTAGATTTTATGGTGAATTTCTGGGGATTGCAATCAGGCAATAATGCTAGCCATTATAGCTTCATATTTCTTATTGTTCAAAAATGTATACTGAATTAACACATTCTCCTAGCAACCTTTTTAATTGAATTAAAACAATACTTACAATTGTCGCCTTTCTCTCTTCATTATTTTTGGCTTTCTTTAGAATTATTGAGCAAAGATGTTAAGAGTTGTGATTGATTTGTTGACAGGGGTGGCAGGTGGAGCTCACAGTAGATATCAAAAAGCAGGACTGATCACCTAGTTATTATGGACATCCTCCATCATAGTACCACTATACATCCATTTATACTATTTTATACAGTACACCAGGGAAGTCAGGGCTCAAAGAAAACTCTCTGACAACTAACCATTTATCACTTCACTAGTGCTCTTCTCCATATCAATTTATTTCACCTTCCACCACTAATCTTTTCCATTAAATTGGCCCTGGCAACCAAGGACAGAGAGAGAGAGAGAGAGACCTAGAGATTATGAGAAGCATGGCACAGCAGATGGTCAGCTAACAATGGAATGAAAAAAATGTTAAACTTTGCAGGTCTTTTCTTTCCTCTATGTGCATCAGAGGATGTGTGGCATAATAAAGCTATTTGGCAGAAACATCTGTTCTGTCCTTGAAAAGAATGATAAATAATGTGGTCTGTGTAAATCTGATTTCTCAGATTCTGGAAGCTTGTGTCTGACTTTCTGAGTAAATACCTCACCATTTTGTTATGCTAGTTTAAAATCAAGCCAGCTACCAAGACTTCTTTAAGCACTATTTATTTATTTAGTTATGTATGTATGTATGTATGTATGTATGTATGTATATATTTATGTATGTATGTATGTATGTATGTATAGGGCTAGGGTGCTGATCAACAGCAATCAATTACTGACCCTGCTTGGCTTGCAAAAAACAGTGTGTTAAACAGCAATGTAAAGTACAACCAGTTGTAAACAAAAGTTAGAATCAGTACCAACTGTTAATTTAACAATAGCAAGTAAACCACCACAGATAGATAGATAGATAGATAGATAGATAGATAGATAGATAGATAGATAGAAAGACAGACATAAATGAGAAAGACATTTTGGAAGTAGAATGGGGAAGAAATATGGGATGAGGAAGATGAGGAAAAATGTGAGATTCTGGTAGTTATATGAAAAAATTAACTCAGAAAATGCAGGTCTTCAAATAGGGTATGCACAAAGTAAACCCCTAATAAAATTGCTCACCTAGGTAAATCCCATGAAATTCATTCATAACAGAAAAGGAAAGTTAAAAGGATAAATATCAAAATAAAACACAGATCACAACTACCAGTCAGAAAACGCCATTATCAGAAAAACAGTCCCAGCTTTACTATCTGAACTAAATTAAACTAAATTTGCTAAAAAGCATATATAATGTATAAACGTATCATATCCTAATAAATCCCTTATGGAATTGTTAATATACATCAAAGAAATGAACTATGATTGCAAACTTTTTAATGTTGTTACTTGTTAAACATGTTGAGCATTTTCAAGATGGTCCAAAAGTACCTTCACATAGCAGTAGTAATGATCTCATTTTAGCTGGTTTCATGGCATAGAGGGATGATACATTAAATATGATCCAGCAATCTTGGATTTGATGAGAAGAACAGGAACTGGAGAACCTAGATGGAAAGAGTGGGTTGTGAAGACGATTTCCACTCACGAGGGAGAGGTTGAGAGCCATGATATATGTTATGTCTCTTGACAGAGAATCTGTGGTGGACACCAGGGCCCTTGTGTAATATTTACAATTGAAGAGGGAGAACAAGTCTGACTGAGAGGCTACATCACTCATGGAAGTGGATGACAGCTCTCATCTGTAGTTTGTAGAATGTCTAGATTTCTGACTCTTATTTTTAGCCTGTTCCTTATAAAATGTGGTGTTTTCTGGTAAGTCATTGAAGAATGAAGTCACTAAATATGATAGTCATCTGAGTTTCATACTTCGTATCCTTAAGAAAATGCATGCCAAAGCAAAAACTGCTACTCTAGCCCCTTTCTAAGTTTATAAATGCAATATTTATATTCTGGCCTGATCTGGGGTATCTGCATCCCCATTATTTTTAGTTTGTCCAGAATTCTTGCACTAACAACTTGAGAGGTATGGACAATCCTGCAATGCTGCAAATGCTGAAACTCAGTGCACCTACTACTTATGTGGCATGCACATGGATATCATGAAAATGGTATCTCCTGATGACTGCTTGGATAGCCATGATTTGCTCTTGCTCAGTAAGAAATGAATAGACAGCATCATTGTGACCAGCCAGATGACAGATGACTACCAAGCAAGGAAGTATAAAATGAATGCCCTCACATCTAATGTCAATTTAGAAACATAAACTTTGAAAAAGAGTAATAGAACAAATGCTCAGATAGTAAAAAATGACACTTTTAAATATCTAGAAACAATGGTAGAGAATAATTTTAAATTTATTAAAAATTTTATTTAAAATGTAAACAAAATATACCAAATGAACTAAGAAAATCACGTTTAGCTCATCTAATTACTTCATTGCCCTGACTCATTACAGGATACAGTATTATATTTTATAACTTTTAAACATACTACCTGAAACAAACTGAAAAAGTACCCTGATTTCTTACTTGAAAAACTGTAAACACTGAAAATGAACACTACAGAGAGGCTTTAGAAATTGTAACTCTATAATTTCTTTTTAAGTATTGCAAAGAAGACATCAATTTCAAGTCTATTAGGCTATGTCAAAGAGGTTTGATGGGTTATGGCTCAAAAGGCTATACACAGATTTTGGCAGAAGTATTTGTGCAGGACTGATTACAGAGAGATAGAGGGAGAGAGAGAGAGAGAGAGAGAGAGAGAGAGAGAGAGAGGGCTGCCAGTTTGTCTTGAGTACTAAGATTTTTGAGATCACATATTTTTTTAGTTATGGATATCTGAGGTCACTCATATTGGAGTGATATGTTTAGACAAATACAGAGTAAAATGGGCATTATATTCAATGATTGGTCTGATGAGATACAAGTATAGGGGAATTAAGACTTCTTTGGATCTAGAGAAGATGTATTTCAAAATTAGATATGACACACAATTTTGACATGATGGACAGACAATAAGGAATTATCAGCAAAAGTGCCTAAATCACTGATGGCTGCGCCTGATTGGAATAATATGCCACATATACTCCATGTAAAAATGTTTTGCTAACCAAAATGAACTATGCTACATTTTTTCACATTTAATTTGAAACATACATCTTTGCACCAATTGTTAACATGATCTAACCAGTTTGCAGCAGTTGTGAGTCAATGAAAGATCAAATAGCAACGCTAAGTTTACAGTCATCTGCAAATATAGATATCCATAGGCATACCTCTCAAACTCTTAGTTCAAGAAATCTGGACAAAGTCTGACAAACTGGGGGGGGGGGGTAAAGGCCCAAAAACAGAGACAGATTTTAAATATTGTCCTTATAAACCTAGAAAGTTGCTAGAGTTGCAGGTTTTGTGTTAATATAAATTTTCCAAAGGATTTATAGTTTGAAACTCAAATGCATGTCATTATTTAGTGACTTCAGTCCTCAGATCAGCCTAGTGTTTTGCCAGAAAACCACAAATTTTAGGAGGAACAGACCAAAAGTAGAAGGCAAAAATCTGGACCCTCTGCAACAATGTAGGCATTTGAGAGGTATGCCCATAGGCCACCAGCATTAGCCTGGTAGACCAAGAAATAGATGCAAAATAGGAGAGGGCTCAACTTGAGCGCTGTGATATACTATAGGTTTTTTTTTTTTTTGCTTCCCAAAGTGGCAAATGAATCTCTAATCATGTGGGTTCTGTCAGACTATCAGTCAGTTATCTACTGTATAACATAAGGATTTATATTCAGATTAATAGGCATGACAAAAATATCTGAATGGGGAACATTGCCAAAGACATTTGCCAGGTCTGAATATGTTGTAATGCACTGCAAAACAACTACCTCCTCCTTCAGTTTCTTAAATAATAATTAATGAAGTCAAAGAGGCAGGACCTTTCTTGACAAGGTTCAAAGTTAAAAGATTTTTGATGTCTTGATTAATGAGGTCAAAGATAATACACTCCATAGTCTTACATATGAGTGCACTGCAACTAATGGGTCTAAAGTTACCAGGATCAGGTCTATATTATATTTTCGAAAGTTTCAAACATCGAATACCATATGGTCGACACCATATGAGCAATGTTTGAAATTTCAAAAATATAATAAAAAACTATACTTACCTAAACGCTGTAGGTAGGGGGGGCAAGCCCCCTTGAACCCCCCACGTGGGGGGCTGTGCCCTCCACACCCCAGCTACTTAATTATTCCTACTCCAAGATCGCACTGCATTGAAGTAGGGAAATATTCCCTATGGCAATTTCCGTGTTAGGCGCATGACGTTTCGATGTATCGACCAATCGGGTTCTCTAAATACACGTTCACCATTTACAATTTTCGATCACGTGATAGGAATCCACCAGGATCCACTCTTTGATTGTGTCACCCTTGTGTAATGGCATTACAATTGCTGTTTTCTAGGCTTTAGGAATGTAAAGAAGTTAAGCAGGATTTCGGATAGACCATATTTGGCACTGATAATCAGGGAACCTAATATATTATGATGGCCAATGGATGAAGTATTAAAAAAACACAAGTTGAAAAACATGAGCCAAAGCACGCTTCCAGCGGGTTTTATTGTAGCTCCACAAACTTAGCGCTTTCACCAACCACTAATGGCGTCATCAGAGTTAGTGGAAACCATACTCATACATTATTTATATACACTTCAATTACTCAACCTCCAGTAAAAAACATGTCATCATCTTAAAGGTACATCCCTAAATAACACATTTAAACCAATACTATCATCACATAATAACAATGGCATTCATAAATATTCCTGCCAAAATAAAAACGTTGTAAGATATATTCAAATATAAAAATATTCATATAAAATGTTGTGGTGTATATAACAGATGAATAACTATCTTATTTGTACAGTCACAGTTTATTATCTCTCTGTTTCAAAACCAGCCTTATAGATATATGGTCATTTAGACCATGTGGAGAAATTATGTTTAAGATAACCTGCCATTAATATTGCAAAAGTTCAACCCTTAGGTTGTCACCCCCCCTCTCTCACTGGGAACAACCCTATCAATTACAAAAAATATACATTTCTTTTAGTTTAAACAAGTAACACTGTGCATATATAGGGCGTTATGTAAATCTTTTACCCTAATAGCCCTAAGATGTTCATATATCCTGTCCTTCAATTTACATGTGGTTTTCCCAATGTAAAACCCTGTACAGGTGGTACACATTGCGAAATATACCACCTTTTGCATGTTGCAACTGCACCTACCTGGACAGGCTATACTTCTATTGTACTCTGGGACAGTAACATAGTGCCCATCATTTATATATCTACAAAACTTACATGTTCCACATTTATACATCTTGGAACATGTATATGAGGGTCTATGTGATTCTAAGAACTCTTTTATATCTGTGCCCCTTGAAAACACCACCCTAGGATAATTTCCTAAATCTCTCTTCAATTCCTTGTCAAATGTTACATGCCAAGCTGTTTGAATGACTTCCATTAGATTCAATGTTTTATTTGTTATATTTCAGAACTAAAGCTCTAGAATCAAAATTATTACTTCTTTTATCCAATTCAATGTTATTTCCCCATAAAATGGGTGTAAAAGAGGTCTCCTTTTTACTGATGACTTCATTTCGTATAGTTGTTAACATTTTCAAAGGGTATCCCCTATCTCTAAACAATCCTATCAATGTGTACAACTCTTGCTTATTAACATTGTTGTCACTAATAAGTCATGACAACCTAACCATCTGCCCTTTGACAATTCCCCTACATTGATGGGAGGGTGACAACTCTAGTAATGGAGTAAGTTGCTGTAAGTCTCCTTCCTGAAGACATTACTCTGCAACCCCTTTGATGTTTTGGTCAACTTAATATCTAGGAAATCATTGGTTTCACTATTCCACTTACTAGTAAAATTTAGGAAGGATGTTGTATTGTTTAAATATTCCACAAATTGCAAAGTCCCTTCCCTGTTATCTTTCCAAAGAACCAATACATCATCCAAAATGATTATACAAGGCTATCTTGTGTCTAAATGGTGATTGAAAAACAAACTGTTTTCTCCCAGTGAAGCAAAACTAAATTAGCAAATTTGGGGGCACATTTTGCCCCCATTGCTACTCCAGAGATTTGTTGGTACATTTCTCCTTCAAAACTCAAATAGTTATTATTCAGCACCATTTCCATAAGTGCTACCATCATATTTACTTTGCCACCAAAGAACCATCCACTTTCAACCAAACTCTTTCTAAAATACTTAATACCCTCCTCATGTGGTATAACCATAAAAAGGTTAACCACATCAGTGGTAAGGAATGTCCAATCATTGTCATCCCTACTCACAATACTCAGCTTTTTGAGACAATGCTCAAAAACTTGTTCTATGGTAATTAAAAGGGGTGATGTATTGTGGGTTCTGTGTAATAGCTAAAACTGTGGGTAAAGAAAAAATTGCACTAAATTTGTCACCCAGTACATTAGCTATTTATTTTGTGTCAAAATGTGCAATAGTATTGTGGATATAGTTCTTAACTTCTCAACACTGCTAAAGAAAGACATGTAATTATTTTTGGTTTTAGTGGCTATTTTAAGTTCATGCTCAGCTTTATTTTATTTTACATTTGCGTAACAGGAAAGTCTGACTGGGATAAGACCCATTTTCAGGGGAGGGCCTAGAAGAAAATCTCCACATATAGAGATTATACAAAATTTATACAAGAAATTATACAAAAACATGCAAGACATACAGTACACCAGAAATTACATTCTGTGTTATTATAGCTAACGTTTGTGTTATATAACCATCTGATATACTTCCTTATTGTAGTGTAGACTTTGTAGTTTCTCAGAGTAAGCTGAGGAAGGGTTTGTAAGGGGGAACTGGATAGAGAAGGATGAGTTTAGAGATTATCTAGACATGAGAGAGAGCATAGATTGTGAGGTGGTCAGGGAAGAAGAAAAGGTATGACTATTAAAACTAGTTAACGTGGAGTAGTACAGGAACACAGCCAGGTGTCATTAAGATAATGTTTAAGACTCTTTTTGAATTGGTTGGTATTTATGTTGGTTCTGATGCTGTGAGGTAGTGAATTCCACCTTATTGTTACATGATGAGAAAATAGTTTTGTTTTAAAAAGCTTTATTAAAGATGACATTAAAAAAGTGACATAGCATATACTGTAATAAAAAATAAAATAAACCATATTAACATTCAATTTGTTATGTTTATGCACTATATATTATACGATTTTAATTCACTCCAAATTTTCATAAACTGCTCAATTCCTCTTACCTTAAATTTTACGCCTTCACCAGAATATTATTCTGAATTCATTCTTTCCATAATTTTGATTTCATTGCAATTTTTTCCTTCCCTTTTCCTAAAGATCCATCTCAAGTTCTTTTATCACCATTACAATAATTAATACTTCATTTACATTTGATTTAGATTTTAATTTACATTTTCAGGTAATTGCTTTTTTTTAGCTAATAACATTAAACATATCAAGGCATTACAAGTTTTGGTCAATTCTGATACTACATCCAAGCTCAGAAGAATAATTTCCTCACAACCATTTACCCCCTCAAAATTAATGAAAAAATATTATTTAGGGTTTTTTAAAATGTGTCAAAACATTGCATTCCCCAAACATGTGTTCCCAGTTACCTCTTTTCCCCTTTCACATTTCCAGCATTTGCTATTTACATGAAGAAAAATTCTTTGAAGTCTGCTTATGGTATAAAACACTTCCAAGCAAAATTTGTTAATGTTCTGGACTTTATTGCATACTTGAGGGCTATACAGACATCATTCATTGCCCTACCATTGTTTCTTTGTATAGTACTTTTCCATTCTCTCATACAACTTTTTTTTTTAATCTGCACTGATTAAATCTTATACTTACCGTGAAATATTTTAATTGCCCTACTAATTATCCTTTTTTTAAAAGCAGCTTCTGATATAGACTCAACTAAAAATACTACCAGAGTTAGTCTTTTATTTAACAATCACAGCAACAACAGCAAACACAGTAGAACAAAACACAAACCGCCAGGCCAGGTATCCAAGAGTTATACTACATATAATAGGTTATATGTAGTAACAAAATATATCTGTTTTCTATGACTATTCTATCTTCCTATTCGGTTCTTATGTGAATGCATGTCCAAATCACTTACCACCCTTTTTGTTCTAAATTCATCTACATAGCTCTTCGGTGTCATATCATCATAAGAACATTTAAAACAAGACTTCAAGAACACATAAGAGACATCAAAAGGGGTTGGGTTGAGAGCCCTGTTGATATGCATTTTAAAATGCATCATGGTAGTGAAGTTGGGGGATTGTAAGGCACAGTGTTAGAACAAATACACTGTAACCAATATGGTAATGTGTAATCCCTTACCTTTATTACTACTCCTAATTATACTTATCATTCCCTATCTACTTACTCTCTACGAACACCATAGATTCCTAGGACTGCATACCCACATCACACACACCTCTGTCCTTACCCCCAGCTCCACTCATAGTGTTAGCAACCTCCCCAGCTCAGCTAAGTACTCAACAGCCATATTTCATAGACTCCATCACATCTCTCAATGTAACCCACTAGCTAGAAAAAATAAGAACCTAATTTTTAAACTTCTACAACTCATCCTAAAAGTTCAGGTCCACTCCCTGTTAGATGGTGATATACACCCTAACCCAGGTCCTACCACTATCATAGCTACACAGCCTGATACAGCAACAAATTCAATCACACAGACACTTACCAAGCCCCCCAACTCTCTCCTGATAGCTCATCTTAATATTCGTAGCATCAATAACAAAATAGCTCACCTGCATGCCCTTATTGATGTTTATTCCTTTGACATCCTCTGTCTGTCTGAAACATGGCTTAATCCATCAATACAAGACAGTGCAGTTCTACCCCCTGGCTATAATATCATAAGACATGACCGTAACACTAAAACAGGAGGAGGCGTAGCCATACTTTATAAGAATGGATTACAAGTTACCTTGTTAGACTCCAAACCTCCACTTTGCAACAATGCAGAAATTTTTCTAACTAAGGTTCAGCTTAACAAAAGCAAAGCCATATATCTATCATGTGTCTACCTTCCCCCAGGCAATAACATCAACACATTAGAGGCTATCCTCAGCTGGCTCTCAAGTAACTACCCCCAAGAAACCATTATACTTGGAGATTTTAACATTAACTGGAACTCCTGTATATCTGAGCAGCCTTCTACTCATATCAACTTATATGGTTTTACCCAAACTATAACATCCCCAACCCGCACCAATAAAACTAACAACAAAACTAGTACCCTTGACTGGATACTCACTAATACCCCCAACTAAACTATAAAACAGGCACCCTGCCTGAGGACATAAGTGATCACTTGCTTACCTATTTAATCAGAACAAAACTGTCATCCTAAACTCTACCATCTGTAGAACTATTCGCACTACCAAAAATTTTAACCCTGCTCACTTTCAAGCTGAACTAGTCACCTGTGACTGGTCACCCCTGAAATACCTCCCAATAGATAATGCCGTGAAATACTTTAACTCTAAATTTCTAACCATTTTAGACAGCCATGCCCCATTACGCAAAGTTAGAATTAGAACCAAACCGGCACCATGGCTCACCAAAACGACCAAACAAAAATCCTCCAAAGAAATAAACAATGGGCCAAATGGCTCAACAAAAAGCTCCTCAGACCACCTGCAATTCAGACAGCTAAGAAATGAAACAAAAAAAGCCATATTAGCCGATAAAAGAAACTACTACTACCAACTACAACAAACCAACCAAAATAATCCCCAAAAATTCTGGCGAGGTATCAATAACCTCCTACACCCTGGATGCTCAAGTACTCCCTCTCCCTCTGGCTCTGATCACAACAATCCCATCCAAATAGCTGATTCATTTAATACTTTTTTCACTGAAACCATACAATCCCTAGCCAACCAGCTATCCCCTAGCATCCCAGGCTCTGCCACAACCTTTACCAATAATTCTCATCAATTTCATTTTCAGCCAGTGCCCACGTCACTTATCTGTAACCTCATACAGAAACTTAAACCCACTACTCTCTCTCTGCTGATAAATTACCTGCAGAATACCTGCAAAAAGCTGCTAAAGTCATAGCCTACCCCATATCCATCCTCATTAACAGAACTATTTCTGAAGGATCTATTCCCCTAATCTGGAAAGTCTCTCACATAATTCCCCTGCATAAGGGCGGTAACTCCAAAGAGTTGTCCAATTATAAGCCCATAGCTATTCTATCTCCTTTGGCAAAAATAATGGAGAAATGTATACACATACAACTGTTAACCTACCTACTCGATCACAATTTATTAGCACCCTGTCAACATGGCTTTAGACCATTTCATAGCACCACCTCTGTTCTCTTATCCTTCACTAACCATATTAACAGTAATCGTAATATTGATACTCTATCCTCAGCTGTTTTTATTGACCTGTCCAAAGCATTTGACATGGTGAATCACTACCTCCTTATAGACACACTCAAAAACCTGTCATTGGACAACCATACTATACAGTGGTTCCAATCATACCTACATAACAGGCAACAGGCTGTACTATGGGAAAATACTTTATCTTCCCACGTCCCAGTCACTCTAGGGGTCCCGCAAGGATCTATATTAGGCCCATTACTCTTCTCCATCTTTACAAATGACCTTCATTCTGTAATTCCTCAAGCTGACTGTATCCAATACGCTGACGACTCCACACTCATATGTGCTGCTGCTTCTCAATCAGAACTTCAGTCACTAACCCAAATGACCTTTAGTACAGTTGAAAACTGGCTCCTACAAAGACGTCTTATCCTTAACCCCAAAAAAACAAAAATGCTACTATTTACCTCCACCCGCAGAACCTCCCCACTTAACTTTACTATTACTTCAAATGATGGAACTATAATATCTCCTGAACCAACCACCAAACTACTCAGGGTACTAATAGATAACAACTTGTCCTTTGAACCTCACATTAATAACACCATAAAAATAGTAAACAAGAAACTAGGTTCCCTCTATAGAATAAAACCCTTTCTTACACCTCCAGCCAGGGTTACTATTGCTCATACCCACCTCATCTCTACCTTGCTCTATGCCTCCCCTATCTATACCAAAATATGTAGAAGTAATCTGAGTAAACTTACATCCTCCTACAACAATATTGCCAGATTTGCAGCTGGGTCCTCCTATAGAACTCATCACTGTATCAATCTGAATCAGTTAGGATGGTTAGAGCTGCCAAATTTTCAATCAATTAATAGTAGCCCATCTTCTTTCTTCTTCTTCTTTCAGCTTTTTCCCAGTTAGGGGTCGCCACAGCGGATCACCGTGTCCGCACATTGATTGGCAGTGGAGTTTTACAGTGTCGAGTTGCCAGCCCGGCGCCCAACCTTCCACAGAAGGCACACACACACACACACGCACACCTAGGGCCAATTTAGAGTGTCCAATCCACCTGCAGCATGTCTTTGGGATGTGGGAGGAAACCGGAGCACCCGGAGGAAACCCACGCGACCACAGGGAGGACATGCAGACTCCGCACAGAAGGCACCCCAGCCGAGGATCGAACCGGAGAACCTCTTGATGTGAGGCAGCAATGCTAACCACTGCACCACCGTGGCCGCCCTAAGATCCTGTATTTACCTCAAAATACACCCATACTTACATCCCTAGTCATCCCCTATAATACCTCGAGACTTTACGCTCAGCTAATAACCTACTTGTACAAATATCAAAATCCAACAACTTAGCTGGTGACACCTTGTTCTCCAATACAGTAGGTAAAGCCTGGAACATCCTCCCAAGCCAGCTAACCTCAATATCCTCTGTCATCTTATTTAAAAGCAAGCTTAAACCCTACCTCAAATCACACTGGCTATGCCCCTGTGTTAACCCAGACTAAGTACCTAACTATTAACTAGATTCCCACAATTCCTAGCCTCCCATGATCATGATCTTGTGTTGTCTCACTAATTTTTAGTGAGCTTAACCTTCCTTAGGATTTTTTCTCATGTAAATAAGTATATACTGTGGAATGATCAAACACCTTCATATAGTATCACAACCTATGTGTTAAATAACACTAGACATCCATCCTTGTTTGCTGTTCTTCTATACTCTATCTATCGATCTCTAGTGTTTTTCTTTCTTAGGTTTTTGTGAGACTTTAGTATCTCTTATCATAAATTACTAGGTGTATCTAATTTTGTAATATGTTATAAAGATTTGTACTACACCATTTCTAATACAAATGTATTAGTCTTTTTCATCTATTCTTAGATACATTTTTCCTTTTTCCTACTGAAATATAAAATATATTATCTTAGGCTTGTACTATAATTGTTAAACTTATGTACCAAATTATACTGTTATTGTCTTTGTCTTGACCTTTTATGTTATTGTAATTTGTGGAGCTTTTCTCCCCGGGCCTCCACTGAAAATGGACATATATCCAGCTGGACTAGCCCGGTCAACAAATGTAAAATAAAATAAATAAATAAAATAAAAAGATAGGCTTTTGTATAAAGAATCAATTTATATATTGAAATATGGCACTTTAATTCCCCATGGACTGAATACAGAGTGCAAAGGGAAATTTCTTATTTAATAAGGTGGATCTTAAATTATTTAATTAATGTTAATTGAATAATGATGGTGTGATTATATATATATATATATATATATATATATATATATATATATATATATATATATATACACACATATTAGTTTTTTATATACTGCTTTACTCCTTGAAGGCTATGAGCTGAAGCACTGCAGATTTTACTGGAATAAATCTTGGATACCTGGCCAGATAGTTTGGGCTTTATTTAACAATCCCCTGTCCCTTTCTCTTTGTTTGTACTTTGCTGGGATTCCTATTAGTTCCTTAAACTTTACAGTAGTCTGCTTAGGTGTGCTGTTTAGGTAAGTAGAATGAGACGAGGCCTATTGTGTGCACTTGAGACACATTTGCTGAAGATACATGTCCTTCTTGCCACTAGCGCATTTTGGCAAATGCATTAACTGCCAGTAATTCTTCTCCAGTAACTAAGCATTCTTTCCAAATGTGAATGTTTTCTAGCTCTACTAGAACTTTGACCCTCACCCTAAAAACTCCCACCTAGTCCCTAACACAAAAGTCCGCTATCACTCCCTAAGCCTAAAATCCCCTTCCCCAAACCTAAAATCCCCTTACCGCTCCCTAACCCTAAAGTCCAGACTTGCTCCCTAATCCTAAAATCAACTTCCTCCATGACCCTAAGTTCCCAATTATCC